>NC_142673.1:29659046-29959046 GCF_964200805.1 Pocillopora damicornis
AAAATGGCGACCCGTTTCCCAGAAGATGGATCTGAAAGCAAAAGTGTAAGGAAAGAAGACACAAAAGGTCAATTTAAGGAAAATATATCAAAACCCAGCTTAACTGGTGAGTTTTTGGTGATTATTGGGAGAAATTTGTGCAGATTCTTGCATCAGCGCGGCTTCTCGAGTGAATTCACATGGAAAATGCCTACCTCAGCGTATCTGAGAGTGTGTGTGTGAAATCTTAAGAATTTTGACACCCATCTGTTTGGATAGCTTTCCTGTGGCGAAAGTAACAAAATGGAAATTTGCAGTACTGCCTAATTAGCAGTGTTAATCAGTTCTTTGATAAGCTCCGATCGATTATTCGATTGAATCTTCGTTTCACCGCCATTGCGGAAGTAAAGCGAACCGAATTAGACTTATTTGAGAGTCTACTCACTTACACTAACACTGATTTCAGGTTTGTTTTGAATTCTTCTTTGAGAAAAGTCGTTTTGTTGTGTAGGATTGATACCCAAGGATCTCCGAAAATAGTGAAACCTGATTAAGGAGTGTGGCAATTATCAACGTGCGGTCCATAAAGTTGAATAAAATCGTTCTATTTACATCTTATACGCTTTACTAAAACTATAACTGCCGTCACAAGTATGACAGAGCCATGTGTAATTTACTCACTCGCCTTTTCAATTGCATTTCCAGGATCGCTGGTACAAGATCCAACTAAATTGAACGTTACCCTTGCAACAGATGCAGAGGGTTGGGACAAGTCTGTCAATGAACAATTTCTTCTTGAACTTGCTCAGAATCCTCAAGTAAGAGTCACTGGGTTTGTACCTAAGCACACCCCAAAGCAGAAAGACCATGCCAGGGATTTAAACATTGAGCTAGTTGATGCCAAAGAAGTCACAGGTTTTCCAGCAGTTGAGCTTCTAGCTTATCCACCTGACGATCTTGACATTGATATTCTCATCATACACTCCTATGGGCGTGACCTGGGGCGACAAGCACAGATCATAAAAGACAAGAAAAAGTGCCAGTGGGTTAATGTTGTCCATACTGTCAGTGAAGATCTAGAGAAATTTTCTGTTAAGAAATCTGCAGACCCAGCTGCAAATGATCAATTAACTGAACACGACCTCCAGACAAGATTGTGCGAGAAATCTGACCTTATCATTGCAATTGGCCCAAAAGTTACAGAAGCTTACAGAGCTGCTCTGAAGTACAGTGGTAAAGACCAGAGTGTGATTGATTTGACTCCTGGAATTATTGAAGAATTCCGCCTTGGTGTGCGCCGGGAAACTAAAGGCTCAGGTGAAATTTTCCGTGTGCTGCTCAGTGCCTCATCCAAGTATTTCTTGGTCAAAGGATGTGATATTGCCACTAAAGCTATCAATCTGTTACAAGATTCATCCTACCATCTTATATTTGTCAGACAGCCAAAGGATAATGAAGATCAGCTGAAGGAAGCCTTTCTTGATTTAGGAATCAATCAGCATCAACTCACCTTTAGAAGTTCTGGGAGCAAAGACTTCTGGCCAAGGTTGCTTTGTGAAGTGGATCTGGTCATCAAACCATCAAGAACAGAGGGTTTTGGCATAAGTGGTCTGCGCGCCATTTCAGCAGACGTCCCTGTTCTTGTGAGCGGAAACTGTGGTCTTGGCATGGTGTTGAAGTCATTACCCTCTGGAGCACAGCATGTAATTGATTCCGAAGAACCTCAGGCCTGGGCTGATGCGATAAAGAAAGTCAGGGCAAAGGCAGTGCAAGTTCGAAAAGCAGAATCAGAACAACTAAGGAATGATTACATGCAGCGATTCAACTGGAAGATGCAATGCAATGAAATTGTCAAGAAAATGTTTTCAATGAATCCACACAAATCTGGTGAGTTCGTTTACTGTAATTTTGATTTAATTAGGAACAGTTTAAGTTTAATTTGTGTTTGTCCTGTTTTTCACCCTCTACAGCCTAACATCAGTGTTTAAGGTCTCTATTATGTTGTTTATATGTTTCTTACTGACAGTACTTACATTAAAACAAGGAGAATTTGCTTAATAATCAAGAGCTTCTTAACCTTGTAATTATTTCCATTATTCTTATCACCTTAATATTTGATTCAGGGGTGATACTGTTGGGAGAAATAAGATGCTTATCACTCTCAGGGGCTTAGGGTTAATACATCCTGAGACAAGTATCATTAGTTAGTCTGAAGGCAGTGTCACAATTGTGAACTAAGAGTTGCTGGTGATGGTAACAGCAAATGTCCTTAGATGTCTTTAGGGCACACTGAGGTGCATTTGCATTTGGTTTTCTTGTAGGGAATTCAAGAAAAAATTGAATTACCAAGAAAAATATTTTTGAAATGCATGTAAGCTGAAGTTTGGCCTTCTGTTCAGGCACATGTTGGATGAGTTGCTCTTGATTTTTTTTTTTTTTTTGACAATAGATAATAGTCATCTTTGATTTTCAAAGCAGAGTAAAGTTGCAGGGAGAAAGGAAACTAATGAATTTTCAGTGAATAATTGCAACCTTAGAAAGCTGACTCTTGTTTACTCATTAGACTACTTCATTGTAAATTGCTGACTGATTCTGAACAGAAGTTCTTAAATTCAAATCTTTTTGTAAATATAGCATAAATATAAATAGGCAAGTTTATCACCTTTTTATATTTCTTAGAATACAGAAAGAAAGCTGTTGAGTGGCAGTTTGATGTTGCTGATACAACAAGAGATCTGCAGTCACTGCAAGTGAATCGCGATGATGTGGATGGAGGTCTGTCTTATCAGTATGAGACTGAGAAGATGAGTATTCAGGAGACAAGCCAGTTCCCTAGGACATACAAACGTGGAGACATATCACGTAGAAACATGGGAGTCAGTAATCTACCCCTTAAAGAATACAGAAAAGTTTGCCTAATGCTCAACACCAAGCGAGATCTGAAATTTGATGACTTCAGGATGCTTGCTGAGAAAGTTGGATTCAGCAGGGATGAGATACGGATGATTGAACAGGGTGAAAATCCTACTGACATGGTTCTGCAGACCTGGTCATCAAAGAGAGAGGCTACTGTTGGAAACTTAATTGACCTGTTGACAGGTGAGGACCTGGAGAGAATGGATGTGGCAAAGGTGCTTGAAGACTGGGTAAATGATACTTGTCATTAAACATTTAGAGTAAGGCTCCTCCCCAAGTCAGATTTGAATGTTCTTGATGTGGAAGAACAAGCAGATCTAGTTTTTATCAGTAAAAGTTTTGTACAGTATGGCAAGAAATTTGTAGACTTGGAGAAGAATGTTCTAGTTTTTTTTGTTTCCATAGAACCTCTGTTTTAACTTTGGTCAAATGATAGTTTATGAACTTTAAGTCAACTTTATTTGTGATGATCTTTTCTCAGGTCTTGATCTTGATGTGTAAGATTGGTAGCTTGTATCTAGCTCTTTTAAAAGTGCATGCCCTTTCAAAATTTAATTTCATGTAGTATTAAAACAGAGAATTTAGCCTAATGGCATTAGCTGGTAACATTAACCTAATTTTTCCTTTTGGTATGTAAAAAAAATAGTATTTAGAGAGTGGTTGAAGCCAGTGTTGAAACTAATCAACATAATCATCTTTGGCTGATTCTTTTATAGACAAGTAGTTGGTCAAGGTGACCTCTTTTGTCAACAACTGAGTACCTTTGTCTCGTATGTGGGAGAGAAATGGAAGGATGCTAGGATTTACACTGTTTTAGGTCACTATGCTGTGTTCTTGGGTAGTGTATTAACTCTCACAGGTCCTTGCTGCAGAAACAAGCTTAGTAACTAAGTTGTGGTAGCTGTATGAGTCAGTCTTGTAAGCAGAATTTTCCCTTTGTCACTTTGCATACAACAGATGTGACAAAAAATGAAACAATGCAAACAAATAACTTCTAGACAACATTTAAGTTTCAATTAGTATATGAAAGTAGTCTTGTCATAGATATCTATTATTTTTATAGTTAAATGGCTTGTATGTTCATTAATTCTTTAAAAAAGAATGTACTTGAATACATAGTCTAGAGTGTGTTAATGTTACACTTAACATATTTATACTTCTTTCATTTAGTTTTACACCAATTGTTAAGGTTATTTTAGTTAACTTTTTTTTAGGTGGTATGGTTAATAACAATGATGTGGAGCAAGTGTCAAACCTGATGAGTGTAAACATTAAAATTACTTAATGGGAGAATTGGTTTAGTAGAACGAGTGATTGAGTCTACATGTATTTTTTTTTTTTCATTTTTTTGCTTCCTTGCATGCTGCCTTAACTTGATGAGTTGACCAGTTTCCTGCTGCATGTTGAAATAATTATATTACATATGACCATCAACAATAATAAATTGCATATTAGGTCATGGGTTCAAATCCTGAATTTTTTTTCAAGCCTTATTTCAACTACTAGTTCAGTGGTGTTCTTAATTGTGAGGATCGATTCTATATTTGCATATTAGGCTATTTTAGTGTCTCAAAAGGAAATTCAAATCTGGACTCTCTTGGATGAAGTAACATCCACATCAGTTTGCCATTTTCTAAATTTGCCAGTATCACCATCAATTTTTTACAACCCAGCTAACATTAGTGTTCACTGATCTCTCTACTTTTCCTGTGGTGATGATAGGGAGAACATATGCCAGTCTGGAGTTTCTTAACTTGGTTATCATTTTCATAAATTTCATGAACTTTACATTTGATTCAGTTGTGAAACTGTGATAAGAAATAAGATTCCTGTTACTCTTATAACAAAGGTTAAGAAAAAGGGTCCTTATGAAATAATGGTTGCTTTGCATTCTTATTACTTGATAAGAGCTCAAAGTTTTACAATGACAAAAGATGCAAAAGCACTATATGCCTATTGACACTGTTTTGGCATGATGACCCTTCTCAAATTAGCTGCAAATGGATGTGTCTTGTTTTCTTTGTAAATTTTGTATCAAAACACATTTAGGAAAACCAATAAAGGCTGAATTTAAAAATTTTGGCTGTTGTTACTTCCCTGTAAATCAAAAGCTCATTAGAAAAGTAAAATGAAAATCTCAGTACAGGTTCTTTGAAATTATAGTGAACTTTAAGAAAAAGAGAGCCAGGTCTTGCAAAGTGGGATGTAGATGCCAGCCACTGTTATTAACCCCAACCAAAAACAGGCTAAAGTGTTTTTTGGAGTTACATTTATTTATTGATGACACCTTGAACTGATCAACTCTCTTGTCATTTGGAGTGAGTTCATATCCTAAGCTAAGCCAATACTTGATAACTTGCTGAGCAAGCTCGCTTGGTCAGAAAAGTAACTATGAACATTAACAAAAACTTCCAGAGAAACCTTTTTTCTTTGCTTTAAGCTTGGCAATGTACTGATATGTAGTGATCAAATGCATTATGCTATGCAAGTTGTTTTGAGCTAGACCAACATGCAGCTATTAAGTTTTGTCTTCAATAATGAACAGTAAAAATGGTAATAATATTTTGAAAAAGCCCTATCATGGCTTTAGTTCACAACATAATTTCAGAATGTTAGACCTATGAGCTACATTGTCAGTCAACACAGAGATTTAAATTGTATGGTATCTATAATCAAATTGGGCAAAATACTGAGTCTCAAACTACCTAACTTCCAGCAAACTCTACTCCCTTTTTCTAATACGTAGTGGTAAACTTTGAGTCTGAGGAGGATGTGACTAAATCATGGTGAGCATTTTTTCAACAAGGTTTTCACACTGATCTTTCCAGTTGAATTGCCCAGTGTACTCTTTTCTTAAAGACTCTGCCTCTGCATTGCGCCCTTTTGCATCCTTTGCTTTAACTTCTTTGATCTTGTCAGCCCAGACCTGGGGATCATTGGACTCCACAACATGGTTTGCTCCTGAGGGTAACTTCTTCAGAGCTGCACCAAGGCCAATATTTCCGCTGACTAGGACAGGAAGGTCAGCAGAAATGGCTCGGACACCACTTATTCCAAAACCTTCTGTTCTGGATGGTTTTATGACAAGGTCTGCTTCACGGAGAAGATTGTTCCAATCCTCACTGCTTTTTGCAACTTTGACAGTGAGTTGGTCAGGATTAATGCCCTCCTGGAGCAAAGCTTGGGTCATCTCTGTTACATTCTCACTAGGCTTCACAACAAACATAAGGTGGATGGATGGTGTACCGGTTAGTTTGATTGCTTTAGCAGCAATGTCGCAGCCTTTGATCTTGAAATATTTGGATGAACCACTGATCAACACACGGAACACTTCACTGTCATCTTGAGGGGGTCGTACACCAACAAGGTTGAGGAAAATTCCTGGTGTCAGGTCAATGACCTCTTTCTGTATTCCACCAAGTTGGAAAGCTGATCTGTAAGCTTCTGCCACTTTGGGTCCAATTGCAACCACAATATCAGCTTGTTTGCACAATGCAAGTTGCAACTCATGCTCAGATGTATGCTCAGGTGCAAATGGCACAAGTTCCTCACTCACAGTGTGCAGAACATGAAGCCACTTGCAATTCTTGGTCTCCTTAATAATCTGTGCTTGTCGACCCACTTCATGTCCATAAGACTGCATCATCAAGACATCAATATTGAGACCATCAGGTGGATAAGCCAGCAAGTCTGCTGATGAATGCCCTGAGATATCTTTTGCATCAACAAGCTCAATGCCTAACTTCTGAGCTGCATCTCTCTGCTGCTGAGTGTTTTGAGGTACAAATCCAGTAACCTTCACTTTTGGGTTGCTGGCAAGCTCAAGAAGTAACTGGCCATTCACAGCTTTGTCCCAGCCCACATTACTAGCAACCAAGGTGACATTCAGTTTCTGTGCATTTCCTGAAAGTAAAATTTTAAACAGTTACTTTAAATTATTTAATAACTATAATAATATGTTAGGTTAGGTTAAAATATTGGTGACCATATTATGACTATAACTGTAATAAAGAGATTAATTCTGCATTCTTTCCTCTTGAGCAGACATTTTGGGTGACTTATTTTGTCCAAAATTGAAAAAGGTAGGGTTTAGAAAGATAATTATAAGGTGGCATTTATAATCCATACTTCATCTAATGAGAGTTCAGTAGCTCTTGTAAGACTTAATACCTCTTTTTCTAGAGGAAAGGTAGATGTTAATCTGTAACCTTAATTTTAAGTGCAGTGAATTGATTATAATCATTCATTTAATTCTTAATAAAGAGACCACAACTTTTAGTTTGCAAGACATGTTTCGACATTCTTATGTCATCTTCAGTTGTAAATGCGATTTTAACGGTTGTACATTTGAATTTATATGAAATTACATTACAAATTACGTCATATTGTTTACGTACGATTTGAATATTAAATACGAAAAGACGTGACAAAGCACGCGCGAGTTCAAGTATAACATTTGTCATCAATGTGCATTTCGTACGACGAACCTTCAACATTTCCTCCACTTCCGTCTTCAAAGCAAAACTGCTGACGAATCAAATTAGTGCGCACTTTCAGCTTAGCGCGCTTAGTGTATGTGCTTGTGATTTTCTCACACATAGCAGTGAAAATTTTAATTTATTGAGGATAAAAGCGGATGGTAGCAGTAACTTATCTCAATTATTAAGGGCATATATGGTTAAAAGTTGACCCATTTTGGAAGAATTTGACTAAGGCTGATTTTAGCACGCACGAGAACATAGAGAGAGCTGTGTCTGATTGCACCTCGAATCTCGCTGAACACTGTAGTACATGAACTCAGATGATTAAAATGTGCTCTTCAAGAACGAAAAGATTAGTCTCACCTGTAATACCTGACATTTTGAATCATGTGGTACTCAAGATCAAAAAGATGAGAATCGAGAGTTTTCGCGAGGGTTTTCGACTATACTCAGTTACTGGTACTGTCAAATGGTCTGACCGAGGGAGTACTGGAGACGGCTTGTTTCACTTCCTTAATTTCCGCGAAAGTGAAACCCGGGGGGTGTTTGGCAAGTTTGGTGCGATGCAGAAGCGACTCCAGAAGCCGAGACAAGAATGAGAAGCGAAGGAAACCATCCCAGCTACAGCGAATCAATAACCATAAATGAATGTTACATTGCAAGTAAGTTCTACAAATTTAAATTCTCTGCAGCTAATCTGCAAAAGATCAAAACCGAAAGAGGAAAACGCAATGGATTCCCCATTAAGAAACGAAAATGAAAGAATCGGTGTTAGTCCTATTCATCTTTTGCTCGCGTATGAGGTGATTCCAGCTGTTAGGTTCTTAACTCCTATGCAGTTTTGTTTTCGATCAATATTTAGACAATGCGCATAGTGATTACTCGATCGCGTCATCTAGTAATCGCAGCTGCCGAGTTGATTTCAAATCCTGAAAATTAAATATAGATTGTTGTTTTCATTCTGCCTCTTGTCATGTATTAAATGTAGCACTTTCAATCGATCAAAGTCAATCAGGGATACAGTTGCTTGATCATGATAATATTCTTTATAATATTCTTTAATCAGGGCGAAGGGATCAAGCTTCAAAATCTGTTTTTGGGAAAGACACTTTCCTCTTACAGTATCTCTATCTGCTAAGCGTGTCTGTGGGTGCCATAAAACTGTAATGGGAACCAGACAAAACTGATATTGGGAGGTTTCCTTGCAGTGGACAAGCATCCCATTAGGGAATGAGGGCAGGAAGGGCGAAGTAGCAACAGGGGTGGATCCAGGGAAGGGGTGTAGAGGATGTGCTCCCCCCTTGCCTGAGATGACCTGTCACTGTTTTATTGGTGTTGAAGTAAAACATGAGACAAAATTAAGGAATTCTTGTGAAATACAGCAGCTGTTAAAAATTATTATTATATTATTCTTGGCAGTTTACATTATGTTATTATGACAGACTGATAAATTTATTAAGTAAGAACATTTTAACATTGCAGTTAGTAAGCTGATATTTAAAATGAGTTCTAAAAAAAATAACAAATGCATAGTCCTTTAAAACAACCAACCATATAGAATATATGTCAATAAGTATCTGATTTACTTGTTTATTAGACTTATTATACGCAAAACTAATACCTACTCTATGAAAATATAGCAACAGTGTTGTCACTTGTAACAAGTTAAACAAGAAGACCACCTTGTTGCATAATCAGCAATTCATTTGAGTTATCATCAATCCATTTCTTTCGTGTCACGTTTTGTCACAATATAAATACTTGTCAATGAGTGTATATTGTCCCAACTGTAATATATGCAGAAATGCTACCAAATATATAAACTCATGAGTTTAGTTTGATATAGAATTATTACTTTCATTTGTGTGTGTGTGAATAAAGAACTTTTGCAGAACCGAGTAGTTAACATGGTGTCAGGATTTAACAAACCCAGCTAAGACTAACGTCAACAGTGATCACCACCAGCTCTTCAAAAACATCAACCCTCTCAATCTACAATGGCTGCATTGGAGCATTTACCGGCACCGAAAGGAAACTTCACACCTGGCCCCAAATGTTACCAAAAGTGCTTGGATTGGGTTGAGGAATGTGAACTTCTTTTGAATGGTCCACCAGCTTTGAAGAGCAAAGCTGTGAAAGCAAATTATGTTCTCATTTGAGCAGGAAAAGCAGGAAAAGCTGGAAGAACACACATTAAGTCACTGAATCTCACCATGGAAGAGAAGAGAGATCCAAGTGTGCTGTTAAAAAAGTTCATGGAGTGGACAAAGCCGAAATCCAATGCACTTGCAGCCGCATCAAACTTCCGCGGCCTGGAGCAAGGTGATCTTAGCCTTGCACAGTACATTGACAAAGCCACTATTCTTTGCAACCAGTGTGAATATCCTCCAGAAGCTTGTGATTGACTACTTCGAGATGCAATAGTTATTGGACTATGCTCCAAAGAGGCCTATTACAAATGCATTGAAAAAGGTTCAGAATTGATGCTAGAAGAGGCAATAGAAATTACTCAGAATCAGGACGCCACAGCACACCAAGTCGGTTACATGTGACCGGAATTCAAAGGCGAACCCCTACAAATGGAAGTTCATAAACTCCAAGGAAACAGGCAATCAAGAGCCAGCCAGAACAGACGGCAGCCACAAAGACCAGCTTCCAATGATCAGAAACAAGGAAGGTCAAAGAGGGAAACTTGTTTCTACTGTGGAGCAAAACCATCACATCCCAAAAGTGAGTGTCCTGCAAAGAAGGCAAAGTGCTTCAAATGTGGGAAGGAAGGGCATTACGGTTCCATGTGCAAATCAAAGAGTAAAGATGCACATGTTAATGAGTTACAAGTCTAGTCTACAACAGCTTCTGAGTGTGTGGACTGTGTACTGAATGAATACAAGCCAGTTTACTTTAACGCACCTATTCATCACCTCAAGACAGTAACAGTGGAAAGTCTCAATCATCCAAAACCAGAACCTCACATCCCCCCACTACAGCTCAGCCAGGAATCTTCATCACAAATCTTCCAGATTGACTGCAAGGTTGATACCGGTGCAAGTTGTAACATTCTGCCGTTGTACATGGCTAAAGCACTCTTTGGAAACAACTTGAAGTTGGGCAAACCAACCGTGAACCTCAAAGGCTACAATGACAGTCCAGTGGAAAACCTGCATTGTGTACCTTTACCATGGTAACAAGATATTCAGAGTTTTGTGTGAAGTTGCAGACAGCAAAGGTCATATGATCCTAGGCAGAAAGTAAGCATTAATCATGGAATACGTCAATTTCCCTGAAATCCAGAAATCTGCTGTCCAAGCTAAAACAGATAAGTCTATCAAAACACTCGTGGAAGAGCCCGCGAAAACCACTGATGGTCCAGTAATTCCAAGAGTTCAGAAATGCACTGATCCAGTGGTACCAGTGATCCAAAGGAGCACTAAAGAGAAGATAACTATTAATGGAAGGACACACTCATTGCCCACAGCTAAGGATTACTTACTGCTGGAATACGCCAAAGAGTTTCAAGGCATAGGAACTTTGCCAGGTGGACCTTATCATATCCAGTTGAAGAAAGGCTACAAACCCATTCAACACCCACCGTGCCAAGTTGCAGTCAGCCTAAAACCACTCTACAAAGCAGAATTGGAGAGATTGACACAGCTTGGAGTCATTAAAGAAGTAAGGGAGCTCACCGAGTGGATTAACTCGATTGTTCCAGTTAAGAAACCAGATGGTTCCTTACAACTATGTCTTGATCCAAAGATCTCAACCGAGCGATGAAGAGGAATCAGTGGTACAGCAGGACAGTCGATGATATCTTACCAGAATTAGCAGATTTGAAGTATTTCAGCTTGCTTGACGTGAAATCAGGGTATTGGCATGTCTCTGTTGACAAAGAAAGCAGTTTCCTGACAACTTTCAATACACCCTGGGGTAAATACCGATGGCTACGCCTACCCTTTGGGCTAAAGGTATCAGGAGATGTTTTTCAGGAAAGAATTGACAGAGTACTGAAAAGTGTACCCAAATAGTGTTGGAATCATTGACAATATCCTTTGCCACAGCAACGAAGAAACTACCCATGAAATTGCAGTCATCACCCTGCTAGAAACAGCGAGAGTTAACAATCTCACTTTCAATGCAAACAAATTTGTGTTCAAGTCTCAAGATTGTGCATTCTTCAGAGGAAACCTTACCCCAGCCAGGTATAGGATGGACCCCAAAAAGGTGCAAGCCATCACAGAGATGAAACCACCAGAGAACCTTCAAGATTTGCAAAGCTTCCTAGGACTGGTAAAGTACCTAAACCGGTTCAGTCCAGCACTGGCAGGTTTAACAGCACCGCTTAGAACGCTCTGTAAGAAGGATACTCTCTTTACCTGGGAAAGCTCACAACAAACAGCATATGAGGCTATCAAAAAAGAGATTACAAGTGCACCAGTGTTGGCATAATTTGATTGGGGTAAGGCTAGCACTATTCAGTCAGATGCATCCAAGAAAGGTTTAGGAGCAGTTCTTATCCAAGATGATAAGCCTGTGATCTACGCACCTAGAGCCCTCGCTGAGACGGAACAATCTTACTCTAACATTGAACAAGAGCTGCTTAGTGTTGTTTTTGCTCTTGAAAGATTTCATCATTATGTGTATGGATACACAGCGACAGTTCAAACAGATCACAAGCCATTGGTCAGCGTATGGAAGAAATTCATAGTGTGCAACTCACCGCCTTCAGAGGCTATTGCTGAGACTATCCCAGTATGTCGTAAACATTGAATACATGAAAGGGAAGGATAATGTCGTAGCTGATGCACTGTCCAGAGTGTCTCCCCAGCCAGCACCTAAAGAAGGAGAAGACGAGGAAGATTTTATCTCAGTTCACATGCTCACAGAGGAAATCCCTGCTGATTCTATGAGAGTTGGAGATTTCAGACGCGCAACTGTAGAAGACACTATTTCCGGTTCACTGATGTAAGTGATTGCAAATGGATGGCCTGAATTAAAGAAAGATTGCCACCCACTTCTTGTAGACTACTGGAGCTACAGAGAAGAGATCAGCGCCGAGAATGGTCTACTCTTCAAAGGCCATCGACTCATAGTTCCTGAGAAATTGCGTAGCAGAGTCCTCCAAACTTTCCACGAGGGTCATTTTGGTTTTGAGAAGATGCAACTAAGAGTCCGAGAAGCAGTATTCTGGCCAGGAATAATCTCAGATTTACTACAGGCAGCACAGGGTTGTGAAGTGTGCCAGACGTTCTCAAGGAGCCAACAATGTGAGACACTGTTGCCCCGTGAAGTTCCTCAAGGACATTGGGAGAAGTTAGGAATTTATTTCTTTGAGTTTCAGTCTACTACCTACCTCCTGATAGCAGACTACTACAGAAGGTTTCCTGTGATCCGGAAAATACGCAGCACCAACACAAGTGCTACCACCGAGATTCTGAAGCAAGTGTTTAGCGAATATGGAGTGCCTCAAACTGTTATGACAGACAACGGCCCCCCATTCTCGTTGAAGGAATTTGCAGCCTTTGCAAACCAATACCGCTTTGACCACATCATGTCTAGTCCTTGTTACCCACAGAGTAATGGTTTCATCAAACATATGGTGCAGACGGTCAAGCAGTGTATGAAGAGATGTGCAGCCACAGAACACCATCCAAGCTTAGCTATGTTGATCTACAGAGCCACACACCTTACTACCAGCATACCATCACCTGCAGAGCTATTGAGTGGATAAAAGTACAGAGCATTACTTCCAACCAAATCCCCTATCCAGAATCCTCATTACCAGGTTGTCTGAGAGCAAATGGTGAAAGACAAGATCAAAATGTGCGAACACTACAAAAAAACTGCAAGGGATCTACCTTCACTGCCACAGAATCAGAGAGTGTATGTACAAGTTCACCCCCAGTGTAACCAATGGATTCCAGCAACCATTACCAAAACACCAGTAGCATCTCAACCAAGATTGTACAGTGTTGAAACTACGAAGGGAGTCCAGTTAGTGAGGAATCGTTGCTTTATTCATCCAGCACAAGAGATTGCTCCCATACCTGCTGAAAGTATGAAGCATGGCGGCAGCAGTAACAGCAAATGACCAAGACATGTGATTACAAGACCTAAAAGACTTATAGAGACAAGTTAATTAGTTTCAGCGTTTCAGTTAAGGCCTAAGTTTTTTTTTTTAGTAGAGGGGAGATGTTGCATAATCAGCAATTCATTTGAGCTATCATTAATCCTATTCATTCCGCCATTCACGTCTTGTCACGTTTTGTTGCAATGTAAGTACTTGTCAATGAGGGTATATTGTCCCAACCGTAATATGTGCAGAAATGCTACCAAATATATAAACTCGTGAGTTTAGTTCAATATAGGATTATTACTTTCATTTGTGTGTGTATGAATAAAGAACTTTTGCAGAACCAAGTAGTTAACACACCTTGTCATAAACCTTCTTCTTCCTTGCTTGCTTTTGAAATTTTTTTCAGTCACCCATCAGTCATGTCATTCTTTAGTAAGAGCAAATACTCTTAGTTATACCTGACTCTAGATGACACAGTTGAGTTTGAATTTTCAAATAAAATTTAGTTTTCTTTCCTCCTTTTTCCACAGTTGGCTTCTCAGCAGTAAAATATGGAGAAATGTAGATTAAACATAACCTTGGCCACTGGTGCAGTTGGATGGAACACATTGGTGAACAACCAGTTACTTATTGAACTTGCAAAAAATTCAAAAGTGAAAGTGACTGGACTTGTGCCAAGAAGCACCCAGGAACAGAAAGAACAGGCCAAGAAGTTAAATGTTGAACTTGTTGATGGCCAAGAACTAGATGGCTTTTCTTCAATGGAACTCCTGTCTTTCCCACCAGATGATCTTGAAATTGATGTTTTGTTCATGCACTCATATGGGCTTCATGAGGGAAAACATGCACAGAACATAAGAACAGCTAAGAAATGTAAATGGTTTCACATCATCCATACCATTGGCGAAGAACTTGCTAAATATATGGATAACAAATGTGAGCAGGAGTCAGAGCACCAGCTACAGCTTAAACTGAGTCGGAAAGCAGACTGTGTAATTGCAATTGGTCCCAAAGTAGCAGACACCTTCAGATCTGAACTGTGTCATTGTGGAAAGAGCAATGATGTCATTGATTTAACTCCAGGGATCATGAAGGAATTGGTAGATGTGCGAGAATTCCAACAACGTGGAGAAATCTTCCGCATCTTGATCAGTGCAACATGGTTTGCAAAGTATTACAAAGTAAAGGGGCTGGATATTGCAGCCAAGGCCATGACGTTCTTGAAAGAGGTATCATGCCATCTGATCTATATTGTCAACAAAGATGAAGATACTGAAGACCTCAAGAACCAACTCCTTCAGGAAGGGATTGAGCTGAACCAGCTTACTGTGCGACGTTTGCAAAGTTCTAACTTGGAAAATTGGAAGAGTCAGCTGTGTCAAGTCAATCTTATCATTATGCCAGCACGAACAGAGGGCTTCGGCACAACCAACCTCCGTGCTATTTCTGCTGACCTCCCAGTACTTGTCAGCCAGAATTGTGGTTTTGGAATGGCTCTGAAGAAATTACCCTCTGGAGAAAAACATGTCATTAAATCAAATAAACCTGAAGTTTGGGCAGAGAGGATAAAAGAAGTCCTAGAAAAAAGCCCAGAAGATCTGATGTCAGAAGCGAAGAAGCTTCGCAAAGAGTATGAGGAAAAATACAACTGGGAGAAGCAATGTGAAGATCTTGTTGACAGAATGCTTACAATGTTTCCAAGCAAACAAGGTGTGTTTGATTTATCAAAGATTCACAGAGTGCTTGTCCACACTAAGAGAAGGTTCACTTTGAGAGCTAGCTCTAATGGTATAGCAAAATTTAATGTTGGTGAATTGTTGATTTACCTGAATTTACTCCCACTCCAGTTTTTTTTTTCTCTGAAGAGTTATAGTATCACATTTTTTTCTGCATTGTACAAGAGGTAATTTCAATGGCATCATATATCATTCAATAAAATACCTATGAATGCCTTGAGTTACAACTGTTGAGTGAGTCTCAACTATTACAAATTGAATACAAAATTTCTGCAAAAAGTTGTTCTTATTTTTTCTTATATTTTGAAAAAGGGAAACCAAAGCTCTGCTCTTGATACTTTTAACTCAAACTGCCTTTCACTAGCATTGTGTTTACATCTTTTGTCCTCAATGTAGTCCCTTTATTGGGAGACGCAGTGGCCAGAGGTCTGTGTTCAAGATCAGGCAGGTCAATGTGTTGTGTTCTTGGGCAAGACACTTTTAGCCTCTCTCCACCCAGGAGTATGAATGGGTACCACCTAATTTTCAGGGAAGCCTGAAGAAATGCAGGGGGGGGGGGTAACCTTGTGATGGACAGTGGAGCATTCTATCCAGGGGAAGTGGTAATACCCCTATTTGCATCATGATACATTGAGACCTGGATAAACTCTAGCTGGGTGGGCCACTAGGGTTATGTACAGTCACTCTACCCTTACTTTTACTCTCTTTATGTAACAAATAGAGAAGCCTTGACTGTGCTCTGTTCTGTTGTAAAGCAGGAAAGAAACAGTTAGAGCACGAAAGAAGTGTAGGGAGGAACACAAGACATAGTTGAGTGTGTCTCTCCACTTCTTGAGTGCTCAGCTTGAGTGCTCAGCTTGAGTCCTCAGCTCTGTGTTTTGTACTCTGGTAGATTATAATGTGGCTTGGGTTCAATTTTCGAACTTGGTGTCTATCAAATGTGGGTTCATTTTGTTATTGGTTTTTGTCCTTGCTCAAGAATTTTTCACAGGGAACTCTACTTTTGTTTTCCTCTCTCCACACACAAAAAAGAATAACACTCCAACTCCCAATTTAACATGGAAACAGTGAGCAAAGAAATACTTTGTGGTTTTTTTATTTGTGTATGTTTTGATATATATTTTTCATTGTTTTTAGCAACTTGATTAAAAGAATGTCTTTTCTTTCTCTCTTCAGAAGATTTCAAACAATGTGTTGAGCACGGTGAAGAGTCTGACCAAGCAAGGGGAGGGGATCCAGAAGTCCAGCAATATGAAACCGAGGTAATGGTATATGAGGAGAGAATGCATGAAAATGGTAACCTTGGAAGCCCAGAGCTGAGGCTTGCAGGAAAAAAGAAAATCAACCAAAGTGAGAGAAAAGCTAACAAGGAGATGGTTGATGTTCTCCAGAGCAGGACTCAGGAACTGAGCCTTGTAACAAGAGAGTCTGAAAGTAAGAACATGGACTACAAGGAAAAGGTTGAAATTGTCCAGGAGAGGACTCAGGAGGTGGGCCATGCAGCAGCAAAGGAGGTCAAGGAAAATGGAAGTGGATTTGATCAGGCAGATGGTGCCGCAGCAACATTAGATAGTGTTAATGATAGTAAATCAAACAGGAATCAGACAGGAAAGCCTATCAAAGCTCAAGACATTCCTTATTCTATTTTGAGTAAAATCTGCATGAAACTTAACATAAAGAATGACTTGTCTTTTAAAGATTTTCGCCTGCTTGGAGAAAAAATGGGATTTGATAAAGATTTGACAAAAGTTTTAGAACAGAAAAGTAATCCTACCTATGAACTTCTTCAAATATGGCATTCAAATCCTGAATCAACTGTGGAAAATCTTTTAATGATACTCAAAGATGATGAAATGGGGAGATGGGATGTTGCAACCATTCTCGAAGACTGGTTGGAAAAAAAAGGGATTAAGAATTAGTTATAAATAATGAAGAGTGTATAATATTAGGGTGGTTTGGCAGGAGGAGACAAATGTTTTCAGTGTTAATTACAGTTGATACACTGCACTGATAGATGAGGTGCTGAAATATTTTCAGTGGCAGAACAAGCATGTGAAGGGTGTTTCCTGCAATTTAAATTGTGAGATTTAATCAGCAAATGTAAAAATGTTAGCATAAAAAGTACAAAGGTAGGAAATATTATAGGAGTATAACTGTTGTAGTAGTGGAGGAGTTGAAAAAGACTGATAAACTGTTTTAAAAACCTTTTAGTTTTTGAATTTGGAATTTTAGTCTTTTTGCATTAGTCATCAATCTTAGGTTGACAATATTAGCACAAATAAAAGTTTTTGTGAATCACAAGTCACAGAAATTGACAAGCACAACTGTGTAGCAATCATAGCCAAAGCTGTTTATTTTTCTAAATTAGATGGCTTTTTAGCTCAGTGTTCTCCACAGATTTTGAAGAAGTCTGCTGTGATGGTAAAGTAACCAGAGCTTACAAATCAAGTGCAAATTCAAGCTACGCTCGAAATTGTCTTACAAAAAAGAGAGATTGTTTTCTGTGGCTTTGTCAAACAAAAGTAGCGGGCACTTGAGACGTGAGTATCCAGCAAAAACGCCGGCTGCCAGGGCTTGTGGAGAACACTGTAAGCATTTATATATAGACTAAGTAAGTACTGTATGAAAGTGGTTCATAAGCAGAGGGTATCCATGTAATGGCCTCTCACCTGGTACTAACTTAAAAATAAATATCTGTGATTGATTATAATAATAATAACTCAAAATAGATATTTGCCATTGAAATTGGGAGAAAAGAAATGTGATACCACTTAAAGTAGTGTCACAAAGAGGAGAAGTCTTTGGTTTGAAGTTTTCTTTTTTATGTTTAAGCGTAACTTTACTTATATTTTATTTAAGAAAAGGTGATCTTTTGTGAAAATGTCACATTTACAATTGTAAATAAAGACACATTGTATCTGTGAAGTTTTGGTTGTGGTTAACATATACTTCCAGTATACAAACACAATGAAATTTTAATGAACAAACTCTTGGATCCTCAGTCAGTCTTCTTAGGTTATTTCCTTTGTTCCGGTTGTTCACCTTGATTAATTTGCGTTGGGTTTAATACAGAAGTCAGAATCTCTCTTAAAATATGTTTTGAGGACACTATGTGTAGCGTTATATGAAGGAATTTCACATATTTCGGTAATTTCGCGGGTCACCAAATCGTTCGGACCCTAATTGCTACATGTGGGCCCACTCTTTTCAAGGGATTACTTTTTGTAGACGTAGGCAGACATCTACATAGACATCTATTAGATGAAGTCTTCGAGGAAATGATAAATGGACTATAACTTTGTACACGCGATCTCTCGGTATGGCGAGTGGAAACTCAGGTAAGTTATAGGCCTCTGTCATTCATCTAAATAGGGATGTTATTCTGTAATTAACACTCAAATGAGCTTTGAAAGTTACCAGCAGACGCCCAACTCCGTTAAAATGTTTAAATAGTTCACTTTAAGATGCGAAAGTTTACTATAGGTAGTGTATGGCAATATTACGATACCAAAAAATTAAACTCGATTTGGCTATCATATAAATTTTGAACCAACTCACAAACTGTATGACTTGGCAATTTGGTGACTGGATTCATTTGCATTGCGGAATTAAGTTTTGTTCTAATATATCCTCGGGACTTGAGATAGATATTAGGGGCATGTCAGTTGTTGAAACATTCGAGAAATTATCTTGAAAGACTCTTTGTTCTGAGCAAACCGGAAATGCTTATAGTCAATTACGGCAATAACATAAGGTAAAATTTCCGCACAGCCCCATACTATTGTAAAACAATTCTGTTTTCCCAATGGCAATGTGTTGTTTTTGTCATTGTTTCCTCTATCCAAAAACTGAATGCATAATGTAGTATGGGGCTATGCGGAAATTTTACTCTTGAAGTTGCACATTACGAAACCCAACGTGAACATAATGCAATTACATGTAGACCCAAATAGCCATATCTATTTTCTTCCATCATGTATTTGTGAACTTATCACGATGGAGAGGTTAAAATAACTTGGTTTGAAATTTTAAAAATGTTGTCAAGGTACAAGTAATTTTAAATTATCTTAAACATTAAAATTTAATTCCATTTGAAAGAAAGGTATTGGTTGGAGTAATTATGGTACTGTAAGATCTCTGTGGTTGATTAAACAAATGCAATCACCTTTTTTGTGGGGGGGTAAATATGTTTGTTGGGAGTGGGGTTTCAGTGATTTCTAAAAAGTTTTTTTTAAATGAGATGAACTACAGGTTTTAAGATAATCTTAGTTTAGTTTACTTGTTATTTCATATTATTTTTTGTCTAAATTGCAGTTACAAAACTGAATGTTACTTTGGCATCAGATGTTGATGGCTGGAACAAAACTGTCAATGGACAGTTAGTAATTGAATTGGGAAGAAATGACAGGCTCTGTGTGACTGGTTTTGTGCCAAAGAACACACAACAACAGCGAGAACATGCCAGAAGTCTAAACATTCAACTTGTTGAATCTAAGGACCATGATGGATTTTCATCAGCAGAGCTACTGTGTTTTCCTCCTGATAATCTTAATATTGATGTTCTGTTCATACATTCTCATGGAACTAATTTGGGTCGACAAGCTCAAGCCATAAAAGATTTGAAGAAATGCAAATGGGTTCAGGTTGTGCATTCGTTTCATGAAGAATGTCATACAGCTAGGTATGAAAATGAAAATGAACTGCAAAGGAAAATGTGTGAAAAGGCTGATGCTGTTATTGCAATTGGTTCAAAGACTGCAGAATCATGTAGACGAGCACTGCGTTACTCCTTAAAACAGGAAAATGTCATCAACCTCACACCAGGTGTTTGTGAAGACCTTATTGGTGTGCGCCAGGTTTATGAGGATTTGGCAACCTTCCATGTGCTAATAAGTGGATCTTTGAGTCATTTTAGCATCAAAGGATGTGATGTTGCAGTGAAAGCAATCAAATTATTGAATACACCATCTTATCATCTGACTGTTGTTGTGAAGTCACATGATGAGACTGCTGGCATTACAAAGGCTTTGCTTAATGAGGGGATCAATTCACAACAACTGGATGTGTGTGTTGCTGGAAGCCGTGAAGAGTGGCGAAAATTGATGTGTAAAGTGGATCTTGCCATTAAACCTTCAAGAAATGAAGGATTTGGAATGAGTGGTCTTCTTGCCATTTCTGCAGACTTACCTGTGCTGATCAGTGAACACTGTGGACTTGGCATGGTTCTAAAGACTGTGTTATTTGGAAATTCACACGTGGTGGACTCAGTCAAACCAGAAGTTTGGGCTGACAGGATACAGCAAGTCAGAGATAAAGACCCAGAACTTCGCCGCGAAGAAGCAAAGCAACTGAGGGATGGTTACACACAGAAGTTCAACTGGAAGAATCAATGTGAGAAAGTAGTGGAGACTCTGTGTAAACTTGGCCAAAAGATTGGTATGCATGATTCAAATGTATAACAGTAACAGTGACATTTGTTAATTATTAAGTTTTAAGGATTTACCAACAATATGGCATTAAAATCTCTCTAGTTTTCAGCCCTTTTGTGTCAAGTAAAAGCAAATTATCCTCGGCCACCAACTTTTCATTTTTCAATGGCTCTTTATGATTTCATAATATCTCAACAGTATCATGTACCATGATAAGTTCTTGATTGTTGTTATTGTGGTGGAGAGAAGACTTGCTCTTTTTTTTAACCCTTTTCACCCCAACATCAGTATGCATATTCTCCCTAACATCAGTATGTATATTCTCCCTAACATCAGTATGCATATTCTCCCTAACATCAGTATGCATATTCTCCCTAACATCAGTATGCATATACTCCCTACTCAGTTCTCTAAGATTCCTATATATGCTGACAAAGAGAATTTGTTTAATCAATCAAGGGTTTCTTATGTTGGTGATCTTTTCTATTATCTCGTGTCCTGTGACATGATCAAGGAGTGATATTGTTAGTAGAGTTTAGATGCTAATCACCCTTAGTGGTTACAGGGTTAACTGGAATGAAAGGGTTAATTACATTACATTCATAGCCATTTTTCTGCCACAGAGCCTGGAAAGTCCTAGTAGTTTACCAGTTATGAAATGCTGTTCTTTTTTTATGTGATTGCTGTGTCTTCAGTCAAGATTGCTATATCAATAGTATTTAGATTTTGGAATTATTAAATATATTGGGAAACAAAATATAACAAGCTGGTGTTTTGAGCCAACACCTAGCATTTTGATGTTTAAAATGTAGCTTCAGGCCCTGGAGGTTACTTGGACATAGAGCATACATTTACCTAATGTTTCAAACTACATGCTACATTGCACTCTGTTTACATGTTATTGTAGAATTTTTGTCATTTTATGTATTATTTCTCCTGTTACAGAGGGACCTACAGAAAAGCAGGACCAAGAGGAGGCAGTAATGAAACTCACTAAAACAGTTCAAAAGACCAACTTATCTGATGAAAGCTCTACCAGAGAGGAAAAAGACGCTAAGATGAAACAGGATGTGGTAGATGCTGGAAGAAGTCTGGCAAATGAACGGCTGTCAATGAGTGTCAAAAACTTACCTCTACCAGTATATTCGAGAGTCTGTTTGTCACTGAATGTCCTGAGAGATGTGCGATGGGATGACTTTCGAATGCTGGGTGAGAAAGTTGGGCTCTCTAGAGATGAGATTGACTTTATACAACAGCAGAGAAACCCCACTGATGAAATTCTGAAAACATGGTCATCAAATCCCCATGAGGCAACAGTGGCAAAATTGATTGAACTTTTGAAACACAAAGATTTTAGAAGAATGGATGTGGCACAAATACTTGAAGAATGGGTTTCTTCACAAGAGAGATGAATGATAAGTACAATAATTAATAGTTAGCATTTTTAGAAATTCTTTCGCTGTAGAAATGCTCTAAAATCACAATAACAGCATTTATGAGTTGTTACTTCAAAGGGACTTAAAGCTTTTAGATGGACATTTTTTTGTTTATTTTGTTTTTATCTTCCTTAATCTTTAATTAAGATGTTCTTATAATGGCTGACTGTTAATAAAGTACAACATATTGGCACCTCAGTTTTGTTAAGCTTGTGGCTATGTCATGTCCCTTACGCATTTAAAACCAAATAAAATTTATAAATAGTTGTATTAATATAATATGAAGCAATTTTTTAGTTGTTTTGTTGGATTTCTAGGGAAAAATGTTACCCAACACTTTAGCAAACAAGTGAGGTGACAAAATTCCCTACTGTCAGAGAATCAACAATTTTTTCTTTTCCTTTTGGTTCACAGTAAACTTCAATGTTTGACTGGGAATGTCAATGAATCAGATGTGGAACTTTCCATGTTTCATACATAAAGGCAATGCAAACATTATTTGTCATGGTGTTTTAAAGGAAACAATAATTTTTATTGCATTATAAATTATGTATCTTATGAGTTTGGTACTGATGGACCAAACTCGTTTTAAATGTTTTAAACATTTCAAGGAAATTTTGCCCTTATTTAACCCAAGCTTTTCTTATACTATTAATTGAAACTGTAGCAATAAAAAATATCAGTCAAAAAGTTGTGACAAAATTCTATGTTTACTCCAGGAGAACATGATTGGCAACACAGAATGCTTTGTTTATTATGGTCACTAATTTTGACAGTAAAATGTATCATTATGCTCTGTAATTTAGTATTATCAAGTGAGTTGATAATGTAAATTGGCCACTCTTAAGAGTTTAAAAGCTGATGTTTCAAGTGTTAACCCTTTGTTGGAGAAATTGGAGGAATTGTGGATTGTGTGTGTTTATGAGCAAAAAGTGGAGCTGCGCTCTTGGTGGGAATACAGTGACAACAAAACTATGTATCATTATACTCTAATCACTCTGAAACGTGTACAAAATATTTTGTAATAAATATTCAGTAAACACATAGTTCCAGGCAGTTATTGATGTCCATCAGCATATATTGGTTACTTTAACACTAAGAAGACATATTCTCCTACGGTTTACATCAAAGTTCACACGCAAGAAGAAAAAAGCAAGTGTAAGAGATGCCTTTGAATGGTTTCTGCATAACTTACAATCTCTTTAATAGCACAACAAATCCCACCACAGGCACCTCAAGCTCCAGCTGTGAGATGATCATCTTGCATAATAAGAGTTATGGTGAAAATATGAGGTATAGGAATATTTATGACCACTCTTAAGAATAAAAAATATAGTCAAATTCTCAACAAAAATACTTCACCTTACTTTCACAGTACATTGCTTCTTTTGTGACCGCTTACTTTGTTGCAATGAGGCCATTTTAGAAAGTTATCCAATTCTAGGTTAGAGTAGTAAACCTAGAAATGAATAACTCACTAAAATGGCTTCTTTTCAACATAGTAAGCAGTCAGACAGCGAGCAATGCACCATGGAAGTTCTTTGCCAAAATTTTTGTCACAATGAATTACTGTCTAGGAATGGCAGTTTAAATTGCACACAGAGCTAGCATTAGTCATTCATCTCATTACTCATTTCTTTGGTTATTTTTAAGCTTTATTTCTATTTTCTGTTTTTAAACATAGATGGTACTCCAACAGGTTGAAAGACTCGCAGTGGATCCCTTGGGCCTGGTATCATGTAAGGAATCAAGCCTGTCAAAAAATTGCACAAGTAGAGTTATATACACCATGACAGGGGCAAGTAGACTGCAATAGATGGAGCACTTTGCAACTAACCAACTGCAAAGTGTAGTGCCCAACGGATTGATGTAGAAAGTTAGGATCAGTGGAAAGGTCTTAGAATTGTCTATACTGTATTCTATTCTCTCTTACATCACCACAACCTTTTGTGCTCCTGTGCACTCGTCCTTGAGTTCTCTAGGCCACATTCACAAAAAGGCAACAATACATCTTAAACTGATAAAATTCCACAAAAAAAATCCCAACAGCATACCTTTGTCTCGAGCTTCAATTATTGCCTTTGTTAAAAGTTTGTGCTGTTTTTGGCAAACACCTGTAACAAAAAGAGCAGAAAAAATTAATGCAATTGAAAACTCCCCCTCAATATTTTAAGGAAAACAATTGGGTAAATAAACAAATGATCCAAGCACAGCAAAAAAAAAAAAAAAAAGCTGTATAACTGGGTTTTCCATAATTTTTCCCATGAGCAGCTGCCAATGGTGTAATAGCCAGCTGTGCCATTGGGTGAAATCAAAACAAGAGAACTTGCTTGCAGGCTAAACAGACAGCAGTCGGAGGTCTTATGGGCAGCAGTTGACTGCCACTAAGTGCCTTTTATTGAGACTCCTGGGTAGCAAGTGCTCACACTAACCAAGATGCAAATTAAAAGGTAGGCACATGATTAAATTACTCGAGTTGGTTATGATAGCCTCAAAGAAATGAAAAAGAGAAGGGTTACTATGTGTAGTGCTACATTTGTCCTTACTAAAATAACTTCACCAATCCTTTTGTAGAAAGCACTATCACCTGTTTTGATTGTTTCAAGAATCTTTTCTGTGTGAGGGCAGATGAACTGCGACAATAAACCCACATCCTGAAAATCAAATTTAGTGCAATCTTTAAGCTGTTGAAGTTTCTGAAAACAGCTTCTAATGTTGTGCATTTTCTATACTTCTACAAAATTTTTTTTCTTCACTTGCCACCAACCACTGTGCCAGGCTAATGTGTCAGTCAATTCTGAGCATCAACCTCTCCAGTTTTCCCACACATTTGAACTTTTATAGATTAGCTCATTCAAATTCCTGCCAGCCAGGAAAAATGCCTGTGACTTCCCTGGAGGGAGGAAATTGCAACAACCTGAAATTCATTGCAAGCTCAGCCATAATTCCACGTTAAGAAAAATCTAGGGTGACTCAATTGGCACAGTTTGTAGATCGACTAGTGACCACTGACTACATGGCACAACTTGAAATCTAACAAGTACATGATTGCCAAAGACAGAGACTACTCCCCACAAAATATTGCATGACCTATTCCTAGGCACCAGCAAAGTGTGAGAGTATACATCTTCCAATACCTTTGTTTCACTCAGTCAGAGAAGGAAAGAAGGATGACACACTTCAAGCATTACCATGCCTAACTTGCCCATGCCCCATGGGTACAGTGGAGAACCATAACTGTTACATATTTATAACCAAAACCACTCATAAAATACCCTGACACTGGGCCAATTTGACAGGTCACATGACCAAAGATACAAAAAAGACCCCAGCCACCAGCTGTATATTATCATAATGATAATTTTACCGAATATGACAAAATTAACAAACCAGTTAAGTAAAATGGTATTGTTTCTACAAACACAAGTAGCTGTTAACAAGTTATTACTTTTTTAATTACTCACTGTATAAACAACCTCATAATTTCTCTCTGCTTTAAGTTGACATATGGGACAGGGATTGCTGCATACTTTGGTACCAGCCTGAAAAAGAAATAGGTTGTTGCGTTCTACAAAATTCATGACTCACCACTGGTTGTTATTAGTGATGGCAACAAATATTTGGATATTCCTTTTAGGTATCTATAGAGCAATAATACTCAGCTAGAATGCTATTGATAATAATGAGCTACTATTCACCAAAGCAGAGGTAGCTGGTAGTGGATATTTATTAATGCTGGAAGTGGCAAGATAAATACCCACCACTAAACCACCTAAAATGAGGTAAATGGTTGTTTTATTACAGTAAAAAAAGTATCACTCCTACTGAAAAATATGAAAGTGTGCTTTCACACAGTGTAAACAACTAATGGTCCATGAAAGCAACATCATTCATCCATGATATTATGCTTATTTTCAACCTTGCAATACTTTCGACTCTATAAAGTATATATGTATATACGACTGTATATATATATTTAAAACTCCTATATTAACTATTCTAGGCTTAATCATCATAAAAACTCTTTTTCTATGGTTGGGGCTAAAATTGGGAACAGTATTCCCGAAAGCTATCAAAGTCTGCCAAAGCACATATTCATTATAATTCAAACATAATATATTAATTTACTTTTTATCACCTTTTCCCTCTTTTGACAAATAATGTATGCAAAATCGAGTAAGTCGCATAATTCGTGTTTTTGTAATTTGTGTTGTATGTCCTTAACACCACTAGCCTAGATTAGCTCGCTATTTGCAGGAGGTGATTATTGTACAAAGATTTTCCTGCAAACTTAATAAACTTGAAACTTGAAACTTGAAACTTAAAGAAATACAAATTACTATAATTCTAGAACCCAATGGGAAAACTTTGCAATTATTCCTCAGTGGCTGCCTGTATATATTTAGACTTAACAACAGCCAAAGGTTCATAGTGTAGTCCAATCACATTACACAAATCCCAATTTTGTTGCAAGATTAATATAACAGAGGTCAGATTGACCTGGTGGTAAATACTTGACTGTGTACAGCCACTACCCTGCCCTAAAACAAAACACCTTTTTTAAAATTGTTTTCAGAAGGCTAGGGGAAGCTGTACACTGGCTTTTCAAAGCAACAGGATATTTCTAAAGCAGGCTCTCATGTGTACCTAACCAAAATTTAAATAAAAACTTACAAAGCAGTTCCGTCGCGTTTTCTGTCAAAGAAACAAAACACAAAGGCAAATTTAGCAATTAGACTAGGAGTGCAGCGACAGATCAAAACATAAAGCTTTCCAAGGGAAAAAATTCCACAAAATTAAGTCCCACAATTGGCAGGTAAGCTTGTTGTATTGACTCAGCAACAAAATCACACAAAATGCATCACCTTCTTGTCTGTAGACTTCACAAATACTTAATTAAAGTATGACTTTATAATTAGAGAAAGAACTTTACCTGGGGTGGAAACTGGCCTTTAAAATTTCTTTGGAAATTTGTCCAGATTGGTTTTCCTCCTTGAGAAAAAATGAAATGAGTAAAACAAAAACTTATCAAACAATTAATATATTGTATATTTTTAGCTACTTTAAATCAGAGCTGCCCAAGTTCTATCATTATCACAGTGAGAATGGTAAAGTATCATTAAAATTAAAAATTAATCTTGTTTCTGACAAGTTGATACTAGACCACAATAATAAAAGAGGAGATAGTCACAACATGCTCAGCCAACTCAGCAACTGTGGTGTTGTAGGAATAATAGAACATAGATTAACAGCAAATGAGAATTACTGGGCCAGAAAACTTGAAAATGTTCCAGAGTCAATCTACAAGATATAAAACAAAATTTTACTTATTTTGATTATTTGCTATTTATTTACATGTTGGAATAGGTTATTGCTTTCTGCTTTATTTTCTAGATTTTCACCTCCAAAGATCCTTTGCAAGTTAGAGCAAATGACAAAGAACTTACCCTCGCAACATTTCCTTCAGAAATTTTTTATGGTGGGCAATTTACATTATCAACTCAGTTCAGAAAGCCAAACTATCTTAAGTTGTAATAATCCCCACCAATACAGCACCACAGTTTCTTTAGAACTTAACCCCCTTTATTCATTAGCTTGAAACCATAATGATTTAAACTTTGATTTAACCCTTGGACCACTAACAGTGACTAGCATCTAATTTCTCCTTACAATTAAGTCCTGAATCAAACATTGGGGTCACAACAATAAAGGAAATGATGACTAAGCACAATCTCTTTGTTGACCTCACAAGAGATGTATAAAGAACAGTATGGAGAATTTGCATACTAATATAAGGGTGTAGAGGGTTTTGATTAGCATCTACATGTACACTGTAAATTTAAAAAAAAAACACACACACAGAGACACATACTTATCAGTAGAATCTGGATCAATGATTCCTCCTTCAATTTTTCCAACTAGATGATTACGCATTGCTGAAGACATCCATTGCTCTTTTCCTGTGAAGAAATTAAAAAGAAAAAAAAAGACAACAAAATAAACAAGAATACTTTAATGTCACATCCAATTGACCATAGGTTTTAAACTGGGTTTACAAACCTTTGGAATTCCATCAAACAAATAAAGATTTACAAGAAGAGATGTCTGTGCTGACAGATCAGCCCCTTCATCTTGACTGAAACTGTAAATATGTATGCTGAACTGTTTAACTTCCTCATCAAATTTGTAATTCTCCCTACTGTCAACTGCACAATTCTTATAATGTTAGTTCAGAGAATTTAATATGAGATCAACTAATTATTTCCAAATTGATGTTTTTCTTAATTCTTATTACTTATCTGTTTGATATTGTAAGGAGAAATTCTGTCTTGGTCACTCACGGGAGTTAAAGGGTTAAGTTAAAAGACAAACAGTTACCATATTGCACACTTCTAAGGAGTTCTGCTGTAATGGGAGTGATGACTCTGTGGGCTTTAATATTTTTCTTGTCACTTGAATGAGTAACTCCTATAAAATATTGTGGGTACATTAAATGTTATGAATAAAGATCCATGTTCCCTCACAAAGAAATCCCTTGATATCTTATTAATATGAATCGCACAGACAGTCTATTTCAAAGTGCTTAGTGACCAAATTCTACAATGAATTCCCTTGTAAGTAAAACTGGCGATGATTAAGCGAGAAGTATTGCCAATAATCATGTACATACATGCAGAAGGTACATTCATAAAATAAATAGAACCCAAAAAGTACTTATACTGCATTTAAATCCCCAGCAAGCATGGTCGCTGGAAAAATTTTTTCCGACAAAAAAAGATGTAAAAAAATTACGAGCGATTTTTTATTATCAGGCTAACGTAAAAAATTCAAAGACTGCTAAGTTGTTAAGGAAGGGGTTGCACATGACATATTACCTCTGGCCCAAGAACGTCGCACGAGCCATGATTGATCCCTTGGGCGATAGTTATATAACGATCTATCTCTGAAACAGAAACTAGAAAATCTTTGTGGAATTTTACGTCCAAAATCACACAATGAATTCATAGCAAGATTCTTCGGTAATACTCGAGGGAAGGCCGCCATATTGAACTTTTTCAATCTGACCCAGTCTACTCAGTGACAGATATTTTTGATTGATGGGAAATTGACCAATTGGAGCGTAGTTTCTTTCTTTGACTCTTACATGTCCATCGTCCCTTTGGGGTGTTAGTGTGAGTCCAAGTGAAAATTGGTAAGCCATTTTACTCGGAAAATTCTCTGCCAGAAATTTGCGGTGTTTTCTTCCTCACAAGTACGATGTGAAGTGGAAATTTCGACGTGGTAACAATGTTGGACTAATTTTGTTCCTTTTGTTTATTTTTAGGTGAAGAAATGCGATTTTAAAGAGGAAACTATCCACAGACAGTTTGCAGTTGAGCGGCCATGTGAAATGGCTGCTCAAACTAGTTGTCGTGTGCAATGCGTGAACTTAGGTCGCCCCAAATTCTTTTTAAAATTTATGTACACGCCTAGAACGTGTATGTATTGACGAAAGAAAGTTCTTTGGGGAAAGGGTTATCGAAGTGACGCACAGTGCCCAAGAGTAAGTTGGTTGAATATGAGCCTTTCTCTTTCGATTTCACTAGGCATATGAAGCCACTATTTACGTTGCTGCAAATAAAGCGGTGTAGCGTGGTGGTTTAACACGAATTGTGTCCTTCCTTCTTTCCTTCTCGCTCAAACTAAAACGGCTTCGATGGAGAAAATAAGCAGTCTGAGATAAAGACTGTCTCGAAATGGAAAATCGAAAGATCGTGAGGAAGGTTCCGCGAAAAAAATGATGATGCACACGCTCTATACGAAACTTGAATGGATGCGTGAACTATTAGCGTTAGATTGGTTGACTTTCGAATCTGATATATTATGTCTTACATTTGGTTAGAACATCTTTCGCGAACTCTCAGTTAATTTGAGAGGTATTTGAGAAGCAGTGAATTCGGTTCTGTGTGGCCACAACCAGATTAACAATCGTAAGAAGTCCGTTTTCGATATTGCGGAGTTTAGTCAAAGTTGCGACTATGGAATTTTGGATTTTCAAAATGAGTCTTTTTTTTTGTCCCTGAGTTATCAAATACGAAAATTTCTTGACTTACTATTTTCCCCTTTAAATATAACAAGTGCAGGTTGAGGAAAATTCAAAAGGACGCGAAGAGATGAAGGTTACCAAACGTGTGCATTAATATTCATGAACAATGAGTGATCTTAAGAACTCAGGAATTTTTAACTTATACCAAGTGACTACTTGAGTCTTAGAATTTTCAAGCAAGTCATGATAAAAGTTAACTGCCCATACGAATGTTTACTGGAGAAATCCTTATGAATATTTGGCATGAAGTTTTTGCAGACTAGTGATCTTTGAAACAAGAAATGCCAAGTAATCCTAAGTTTGTACATCCACTGACTCCTTCAGATCTGGTGTTTATGGGTGATCAGTGGCTTGATAAGATGAGAAAAACTTCTGCTTCATGCATTTCCTGTCAGAGGTGTCTTTGATGCAACAAGGAAGTGACAATCAATGAGTTTTTTCCTCTTTTGTAATGTAGTACATATAAATTTTACCCAGTTTCTGAGAAGTAATTGTGATTGGCCACCTTTCTGGGATCAAACTATGATAAATGAATCAAGCTTTTGTTGAAGATGTTTTTACAAAGTGAATCAGATCAGCTGATGCTAGTGCTCAAGGAGTTTTCATGATGTTCACTAGATGTATACACACCTTGCATTTTTGTAGTTCACAGGATGCCAATGTAGAATTGATTCAATCTAAGGTTCTAAAAATTTTTGATTGTGAGAAAGTTTGCGCTTGAAGTTTCATAACCTAGCAGATTGCGCAAGCAATGTTTTGGGGCACAAATATAATTTTGCTCCACTTGCTATGAAAATTGGAAAACTAGACTGAAGAAGTAACTTAATATTTGTATCCACCCCAAAAGCATTTGTTCAATACTAGCTTTCTTTGTCTTTTTACTCTTGCCAGAAGACACTATGGTACAATAACTATTGTTGTGGCTTTCTCTGTAAAAGGAGATTTGTGTAGAATTCTTGTAGATAATGAAAAGTATCCTCCAAAAAAAACAATATTTGCAAACTAAGGTGTGCAACACCAAAATGTAATGAAGAGAAAAAAAGATGAATCTCGAGGCACTGTCTCTAAACATTTTTTTTATTATCTCTGGTGAAGTTATTAGCTAAGGCTAATTTCACTTGTTCTTTACAGCAATGGACTAGGGAAACACAACTTTGCAAAAGGTCATATTAATGACATTTCTAATAGACAGCAATTTTGTGATATTTGTTGTAATTGTTCAGTTATTGTCTCTTGGTAGCAATGTTAGGCAAGATGTGTTTTGATTCCCTCATTTATTGAGTAAAAGAAAGAAGGACAGAGTGTGGTGCAACCCTTGTTATTTACAAAACTCCATGTTGAAATCTGCCATATAAATTTAGAATGAGGTAGAAATGTCCCATTCTGACTTGTAGAATCAGGTATATTGGCAGTTAAAACAACCCAGTGTAATCCAGTACCTGATTGTTATCTTTATACCAACAGATTATTGTTGCATAGTTTTTTTATTTACTCTGCACGCGATAACAGATACTTGTAAGCACTAGCAAAACATGACAGCACTTTGGATAATGGATGAATTCTAAATCCTAAATTCCCAAATTGAATGAAGAAATATCAATTAATTATTTTTAAACTCCAGTCAAGAAATATCATAAATTGTGTTTAATCATTGTAACTGATATTTGTTTCAATTGTTTTTCTTCAGGTGAAGGACTGTTGTGAAAGTTGAGCCTGAAAAGAGAGAAGAGCTGGAAAAAAATATGGTAAAGATGCAGTAAAAGGAAAGAAATTAAACTGAGCAATTGAACCAGGAAGCAAACCTCATCCTACAAGAGCACATCTACAACATCATGCACATTTTCAAATTAGTCTTTCTTTTCTCCATGTCAAGGAGAGAAGAGATTTCTTTGTTAAGGAGGAAATCAGATTCTTTGCTGGAATGAAAAACCCACTGAAATTTCCTCATTCCCATCATGTCACTTTGTTGCTCAGTTGGCAGTAGTTTCAACTACTATTTGGGTGACACCTGTTCGAATCTCTAGAATTCTGAATTTTATCAAATTTCTTTCTGTAGTTGCTCTAATTGCAGTTCACTCGACAGAATCATTTCTTCACTAGAATTGTTCGTTACTTTCAGAGCACATCAGGTGGTGAGCCTCACACTCTGCTGAATGCTCTCAAACCAATGCTAGGTTGTTTAGGAGATATCAAGGCCCCTCAAGAGGTGGTGCGGATTATAAGGTATGATACAGGAAGGTTGATAAGTCTTTTGTACAATTGTGTGGTCCTTGTCAGTAAGAAACTTTTTGCAAAGGGTATAATGCTTTCCATCCTCCCATCATCTTGATTGTTTTAACTTGTTTCCAGTTTAATGCGAGATGCAGAGAAGTTGATGAGTCGTTGTATTTACTTGAACATCCTGAAAGCTACTATTTCAGCTGCAAAGGAAAGTGAAACTGCAAGTGAATCACTAGAAAAGTATGACTGCTTTTTACTTCTACTAATATTAAGCAACCACTATTACTCGAGTGGGCTCTGTTATTGAGCCCAGCCTAATTAAAGAGTGGTTGTGGTAACTTTTGCTATTGATTTTCTCTTCATTATTCATTATTGATATTTGTCTAATTAAAGTGCACCTCAGTCACTTTTTTTTCATGTCAAATATATTCCACAATGACCTTTGGATTTCCTGCAATTATGTTAGTGGAAAAATCCTAGTTACTTTTATGCTACATGAAAAGCTCTCGATGAAAGCTGTGTTGGATTTTCTGGTCTGCTTCTCACTCCTTAACCCTTTAACTCCTATGAGTGACCGAGACAGAATTTCTCCTTACAATATCAATACAATATCAACCAGGTAAGTGATGAGAATTAAGAAAAATATCAATTTGGAGATAATTAGTTAATTCAATACTAAATTCTCTGAACTAAAATGATAAGAATAGTATGGTTGACTGAAAGGAGAATTTCAAATTTGATCTGTGAGTTAAAGGGTTAATCCTTTACACCTTAACATAAATATGTCTATTCTCAATACTATTCTTAACACATTTCCTAAGGTGCTGATAAGGAGAATTAGTTGTTTATTTTTAAACAAGAAAGAGCTTCTTTAGTTGGTGATCATTTCCTTTATTCATGTGACCCTCATGGTTGATTCAGGGTTAATATAGTAAGGAGAAACTAGATCCTGGTCACTCTTAGGGGGTCAAAGGGTTGAAAAGTGTGCTCTTGATTGATAATGTTTGAATTATAACAGATTATTTTTGACCAGTTATTATATGCCCACTTGTTGAGAATAAATGCAAATTTGCTTCTTGGTCTCAACAGGTTTATGAGTGTAGGAGGCTGGAATATACTGAATAAGTGGTTAGTTGAGGCAAAGAAAACTGAGAATTTTCCTGTGCTATTGGAATTACTGGAGGTGAGAGACCTTGTTGCATGAGTGGATGAAACTTTGAGTAATGTGTTTATGCATATACATTTATTTTAGTGTAATGTGTTTATAATTTAGTGTCTTGTACTGTGATATAGTGCTTATATTGCAATGTACAGCTACCAATATGTTGCCTCAAGTCAATCTGTGTGCTGTGTTGCAACATTGTCTCTCACTTTTGATCCTACATCTTTTATTCAGGTCTTGAGAGATCTTCCTGTAAATATAGACACTTTAAAACAAGTACGTTGATATTTCTTGAATAAAATCTGATTGGTTTTCTATCATTGTTTTTCATTACTTAGCTTTCATTTACTGCTCTGGAATGAACAAGGAAATGTTTTTGACCCATTTACATTCATTTATTGATGGTTTTTATGTTTGAAACATTTATCATAATTGCTGTTTGCAGTACAAAGCAGGATGTTCTTTGCTTTGTTCAATTTTGCCATTTTTCTCAAATAATACTCTAAGCCTTTTTTACTTCATGTGTATGATCCCTGAAATCTTCTAACTACCCATCAGCCTAAATACAGTCTCTGTTGAATATTAAATTCATCAAAACTTTGTGCACATTCAGTTGTGATATTGAAACCAAAGACCACTAGATCATGGTTAATTTGGTAGAAAACCCCAATTATATCTAAAGAATGTTTTGTAGGGCAATACTGGCAAGATTATCAAGCATCTCACAAAGTTAGAAAATCAAGGTAAATGTCATTTTGAAATTCACTTCAATTAGAGAAATGAGAATAATTTGGAGTAACATGGGTTTGGTACCACTGATGAACTCCAACGAGAAGCAATGGTATTTAATTTGCTTTAGACTATTGAAGTCAGTATGCTCTAGATCTGGCTTAGTAAGTTTCTCTAGGATGTCCTCTCATATAGACTGATTGATTTATATCCTTTTTTTGTTTTAGATGTCAAGAAGCTTGCCTCAGGAATTGTCAAACAATGGATGAGTCTTGTGAGAAATCAGACAGGAACATTAGGTATAAGATTACTCTGCAGTGTCACTTTTGAAGTCATATACATGTACTTGTAAATGTATTACAATATCAAGGCTTGATCAAAAGTCTCCAATCACTCTCTGGCTGTGCATGTTTATCCTAAATTTGTTTGTCCCTTTCAGAAAAAGGTGACAAGCCTAAGCTGAATGGTTCTGCTAATGGTGAGGATACTTTGCAAGGCTCCAAGCAGGGTGAGTGTACGCACATGTATATTAATTGAACAGAATCTATTTGGACAACACTGAGAAAATGGCTAAGAGACTTACCATATCAATGAATGTTTTGCAATTACCAACTAGATTGCAGGTATATCCTAGTGTATTTCAAGGAAGACATTTTAAAGCATTGTATGAAAGAATACATGTAGGTAGTTAAAAGTGAGGTTGTTTGCTACCTTAATAAGGTTTGATTGTTTGGTTTTAGCTGTTTCTTCAACTGAAGGGAAGCCTGCCAAGAGGATGAGGTGAGATGGTATTCCAGATCAGAGTAAATACATTCAGTTTCCTCATTTGGTGCTTTGCATTGTCATAATTTTATATGTTATAACTTTTCAATCACATGTCCAGGCTGATAAATATTCCAGGTAACAAATTAAGGCCAGCCTAAAAGGTACTTATTATAAATAATAAAATGCAAGACAACTTGAGTTATCAAATTTTATTGATTATGTTATAGAGACAACAACTCAACAGACTCAAACAGGTCACCTCAAGTTGAGAAGAAGGCTAAAACACTGAATGAAGTTAAAAGTGATGTCAAACAGAGCATGGCACAAAAGAATGTTTCTAAAACAAAAGTTATCCCACCTCAGCCTAAACGTAAGTTCCTGTCTGCTTTATTTCCAGTTTTCAAAGTACCTTGGAAGAGTTCAAAGTTCACAATTCACTGTCTATGATCAAAATGAAAGATTATTGCTGATTTTCATAACCCTTTGACCCCTGAGAGAGACTAGCATCTAGTGACTGCACCCCTGAATCACACATTTAAGTCACAAGAATAAAGGAATGATCACCAACTAAAGAAGCTCCTGATTGTTAAACAAATTCTCCTCATCAGCACCTTAGAAAATATATAGAGGACAGTAAGGAGAATATACATACTACTGTTAGGGTGTAAAAGGTTAAAGGATGTTCAGAAGATGGCTAAATCGCATGAAGGGTCAGAAATCATTTAGGAAGTAGTTTTTGTAGACTTTTTCAAGTGATGGAGTTGAAAATCAATAGTTACAATATTTGGCAAGCAGTGGTGTCTCATAAAGTGTCAAAGATCCTTTAGATACACATATATCAAATTAAATCAACTTATACATGTTTTCCTGAAGTACTCACACTAACCTTTATTGGTAGCTCCATTTATTTATTAGTTGGAGGGGGGATGAAAAACAATTATGAAAAAAATTGTCTGAGAATACAGGAATCTCCCCCTTCATAAAATGATTGTCAGTCCCTTACTCTTTGTGCTAAGGTAAGGAACAGTATTATAAACTAGAAACCTATCCTTTTAGTACTTGTGGTCATTTGCTCTCTATTTTTGTTTTCACTAGCTGTTGCTATGGAGAGTGCAGGATTCATGAATGCCTTAACAATTGCAGCATCAGCTGCCCCTGTGCGAAAAAGAAAACGTGTGTCCACAGCTTCAAAGGTACTTACATGTACATCATCAATGTGGTATTTCCCATTCATTGAGTCAAGTCATTCTGAAACTGTCTTACTATTCTAAATGAAATATAAAAGGCCTCTTTGTTTGTTTTAGGGTGTGTGAGTTCTGTTGCCCCTTTTAGTGCCAGAAGCACTGACACTATTTTCCCCTTTACCTGCAACATTGGTTACCCAAAACTGTAGTGCAGTTTGCAAGTAGTCTCTACAGCAGCTGGGAAACTGATGGGCTTTTTTTACATGACTGGATTAGCTATTTCAAAACCAGATCTCTGGCCTTACTCTCTAGCTTTGAGGATTTTTAGGGGGATACTTTTAAGAGAGATGCTTTTAATATCTTTATAGACTGGAACTACTAACACCACAACTTCAACCTCTTCAGCCACAACCACCAAGGTAAGCAGTCTAAGTTGCAATACAGTATACGCAGATTTGCAACTTGTTAGTCTTCTCCAGTCTCATTTTTGTATGAAGAAATATAGGTCAATGTAGAGGCTACTTAGCAAACCTGTCTCTCCTAAAATTTTGTACAAAATTTCTCTTGAGCTTCATGCATGTTTGTTTGTTCAGCCAACATATACAGGAATTCTTGATGCTATTTTGGACAGTCAGTCACAAACACATGGTCAAGAGGATGGAAGGGAGAAGGAAAAAGAGAACAAAGATAAAGAAGTGGATAGTTCAGGGTAACTAACTCAGGATTTAATCACCAATGATTTAAACTTATCATCATATGTACTGAGGCTAACATTGAACTATATGTAAGACAGTAACCCTCAAGACAGTTCATGTTACTGCTTCATACCAAACAGAACACAGATTCACTATCATAGTGTTCTTAACAAAAAGTTGCAAATATTTTGTAGATGATGCCGAAAATTAGATAAGTTTTTTTATTTATTTATTATCTTCTTGGTAGTGTTGTGGGTATATAATACAAGTTATTTTGTCTATTAGCATTTTGATTTCAATAATAACAATCATCTTGTCTGCTGATTTTAGCAATAACAAGTCTGGTTCATCTCCTAATGGCTCACCTGATGACACATCTGCACCAAGTAAGGACACCAAATGGCATCTATGTCAGAGCAGTATTTATATCTTTTACTCAGGCAAATCAGCCCTCTTTTTTATTCAACTTCTTCCTTGTACCTTTTTTCAAAATTGGATTAAATATATTTTTCTCATGAGGAAAGCATTATATGACCTACAATTATACACATCAGTTAGTACCAAACCTGAAAGCCACAGTCCATCAGAGAGAATTTTTCCTTGGATTTTTTTTTAAATAATATGGTCATCAAGAAGCAACACAAGAGAGATTCCTTTTTGACTGAAATATAATAATTACTGGAATTTTTTATCACTCAGGTGGAGATATTGGAGATTTTAGCAAAATTTCAGAGGTGAGCAGCTACATTGAAACTTCTTATTGCAACTAAACTCAGTTTTTCTCAACTGTCGAAATTTAAACTTATCTTTTTAACACTGGTTCTCTTTGACAGCCTTCTGAAAAAGATAATTCTCCAAATGCAGGTAAGCATTACTCCTGTTCTGGAAATGTACATGTGCAACATGAACAAATTTAATAAAGAAAATTTCCTAAAGTTTGGGAACAAAGCACCTGAAATCACTAAAATACAAGAGACTAAGTAGCACTGTGTTGAAATTCTCCCAAAATGATAAAACATTAGAGTTTATGTTCTTGACCCAACTCAGAGTCATTTTAGCCTGAGCCACTTGGGGAGGGTTTAAATGATACTAAGAAGTACCCAAAATATATTCATACCCAAGAAATAGTTTGTGTTACTATCATGACTATGACTTTGGAAGGCATCAAGAAAATAAAAGTGATAATAAAACAGTCTGAACAATCACATGAGCATAAGAGTGGGTTAAAATACATTTCAGGCTGCAAAAATCTCTATTTTAGCCTGCAAAATGTGCCAAAATGCTTGACCAAGTGTTGATAAATATGAAATTGGAAATTTTAGCAACTTCTTTGAACTCCACCAAAAAAGGCAGTATCTATCAGCCAAAATTAACAAAATACATGTAAGCAATAAATAAGGGGAGGTCATTACCAACACCAATCACATTTTTAGGCTCGCTAAATTCACATTGTGATTGATGCTTGTTTGTTATTTCTTCAGCATCACAGGCATCAACAGATACAGTAACATCAGCAGCTGATGATTTAGAAGAGAAACCAGCAAAGAAGTCCAAGAAGGGTAAAAGAGTTACATGGCCTGATGATGATGCCAACCTTGCTATCTTCCATTACTTTGAGATGGATGAAGACGAAAGAGGTCAGTTTGTTCTACTTTTTTTTGAAAATTTGGTTTACATATTTCCACTGCCTGTGCATTATCTATTGTTGAATGATGAATTTTTAAGATATCACTACTGGGCAACTGGAATTTCAATCACTAACACAAGATGAGTTTCACTTTGTATCCCAGATTGGAAAATGAAACTTGAGTTGTTGTCTATTAAGTGTTTTTAAAAAATATAATGATCATACAGAAAAGGTGTTTATATGTGTAACTATGAAATAATGTTATGTGTCTATTCTGCATGAAATACTGCATAAACACTTTTGGCTTATCAGCATTCTTATTTTCTTTAGCTCTGGTTAGACATCCTGTGAACTTCCTTGATGCAGCACATAATGAAATGGTCAGGGAGAGACAGGTAGGTGTATTTACCAAGTTTTATAGACAAAAATTGTGAAATAATTGGTCACATTTTGCATTTTTTCAGTTAAGAAAATAGGTAGTTGTCAGCACTCTAAGCTGCAAATATTTTGGTCACCAAGTGGTGGTGACATAATTTTAGCTAATGAAATTAGTTTTTACCAATTTGGCAACCTGAGTTCAGCCCACCATTCCCAGCAGGTAATTACATACCTTTCTTATTGAGGTATCTGTGTAGTCTGAAAAATGCATGATTTTCTGTTTCAGCTTGTGGAACAAGCCAAACGTTTGAGTGAAGACATAATGGCAGAGAGAATCAAGGTATAGATGATGCTTAATCATTGTTTGACAAGGGGGAATTTTAAGTTTCAAGTAGGTGGTCTAAGGGAGAGTAGTCTAGTGGGAAAAACACTTTCCTTGTTTTCAATGACTGACTGTTACAACTACCAACCTGAGCTGAAGTGGTCATCATAGTCATGTGACTCTGTGACCACCTTTACTGAGGTAGCTAAAACATCAGAAACTATTGCCATCAAGACCCTTCTCAGAATTCCTCTTATCAAATCATCCAACTTCAGTTCTGCTGCACCTTAATATCAATCCTTTCCTTTATTGTGTAACTGAATTTTTAAACTTACATCATATTTCATAATTTGCCAAAAAGTAATCTTGCAATTGCCACAAGAACTGCATTTGTTTCAGTAAACTTGTGATCTACATTTAAGCACATCAGCTAATTAGGTCCTAAATCAACAATAATCTGTTTGCATGTTGTAGTGGTACAGACCCAGAGCCTTAACACTAGAACACCAAATGGAAAAAGGTTCAAAGAGTACGCAGAGGCAAATACAGGTATAGTACACTATGTGTCCAACACACTCCTATATAGGAGTGTTCATCTGTTACTTGCTTTACTCTGTGCCGAGCAGCAACTGATACATTTTACCATGAGTATACTTGTAAAGATATACATAATATGACCTTCTACAGTGAAAGTCAGTGGGGGGCATCTTGAGAGATTTTGTGCATACATGAGATTCAAACTTTTAACACATTCAATAACTTTTACTGTGTAGAAATTATTGAAAAGCACAGGTGGGACTCAAAAAGACACATGAAGAATTTATCTTCCATTTTTTCCCTAAGTGTTATGTGGAATACCAGTAATAATTACTATACACTAAATAGATCATTTTAAACCATATACAGGTCCACTTTTTTATGACTGCCAATGTTGCAACATTCTTCAATTTATTTTTCTCTATTTACTCTGTAAACCCTTGTTTATTATAGATAACAGTTCATAATTATGTGATTCTTTGGCTCACAGAAAACCAGAGAAGCTAGTATACTTGCAGATATATTTTTAACCAAGTCAAGGTAAAGTCTTGGTACATAGCCATTTTTTTTGTGCTTGCCAATGTTTTAGAAGCTCTCTTTTCCCTTTTGGAGCATGATAAGAATATCACTGATGCACTCAACTGCACCTGGTGCACCACTATTTTGTTCTTACCAAATTTTGATGTCATCTGAACAGATACAACTGGAATGGATTTGTTAACTAAACTTGATTCACATATTCCATAGCCAGTGTTGTCAGATGCTATTTCCTAACCCCATGTGTGGTAATTTAAGTGGTTTGCTATTTTGATGTTTGATCAAAATGGGTTATGTTCTTATTACATTTCAGTTTGCCTGACAGCCCAGCAGAACCTGAACCTGATAACCAAAAAGGAAGTCCTGAAGAACCCAGAGTTATACCACATGATGAGGTACATGTATTGATATATAGCAGCTCGTACAAGAGATAGATGGCAAATACTCAGCATAACTAACTCTCCTACTGGCTGACCAAGATGTGGATCTATGGAATGTTTTATTGATTAACTGAATGACTGTCTGACTGTTATTTTGTTTATATATATTTCCTGCAGAAAGGAACCACTCATGTACCTGCCAAGGCTCCAGTTGTATCTTCTAACAACAGCAGTGTACAGCTTCCACCAGCACTTATGTCACTGTTGTCATCAGCATCCTCAACTACAGGTTTCCTGTTACTATTAAGAAATTTCTCTCTTTTCCTTAGCTGGTAAATGGTCCTTGTTTTGTGTTCGACCAAAGTGAGTTTGTATTTTTTTAAGACGTCAGCAATCTCTGTTTTTGATTTCAGCTGGGTCGGTATCTCATGGAAGTGGTGACAGAGGACCTTATACAGTTCAAGCCCTCCTTGATAAAATCATGGCAAGTAACTAGACTGTCATTACGCGTATTCCAATGTTCAAGTTTTACAATATGTTATATAATTCTTATAGTGTTATTGAACAGTGATAACGAGTTAATTTTCGTGGGGAAAAACTTCCCCCCTTTCTCTGGTGGTGAGTTCATTTTATTGAAGCATTATTAATTGTCACCAGTAAGAGACCTTTTCGCAAAAACTTTTCTTCTGGGTTTGAAGGAATTGTGAAAAAAATAAATTTGCAATTTAGCTTGGGATGAAAAATGACAAGATGTTTGAAGAACTAGTTTGTTTTTTTATAGTTAAATCCAAGAGACTTAAATTATATTAGGAAATAATTAATACGTAACTGCAATGTGAATGTTCTTGAGAGGGCCGTTAGTCATTCAGAAGCTGCCTTGAACTTTCAGTCATAACCTCAAGTTCCTTATCTTGTACTGTTCTTGAAACTTCTTTCTTTTTTCAAGGAACTCGGTAGTACATGCTGGGTTTCCAATTATTTTTTGATATTTGAAAACGTAAATAAGTTCTGAACTTGTTCACAAACTCTTCGAATATCTGTTTGTTTTAGAATCCCTCCACGCAGGGTAACCCACCCGACATGGCACCTGGTTCTCAGTCTCTTCCTCAAAATGAGCCAGGGAGTACCTCCTTACCCCCAGCCCTCCAACATATCCTGGAACCTCTTCAGCAGAACAAAATGGGTCCTCCACGGATGCAGGGACCTGGACCAGGATCCATGCCTGGCATGGGTGCGGGAGCAGGATTGCTGGGTGCAGGTAAAGTCAATTATTTTGTCAGCAGCAGCTTTTGTATAGTGGACAACAGGTTCGACTTGTGATGTGGGTCACAGGCTCTATAGGTTGCTAGAAGACTTTGGTTGAATTCAAAAAGGCAATCCCTTCTTTCTTAACGAAAACATTAGTCGGTTAAGAATATATGAAGGTCATATATTTGAACTGCGGATAAAGACATGTAAATGTCCCGTACAGGCCTGAATTTTTTTTCAGGCCTTATTTTCACTACTGCCTAAGTAGTGCACATCACTGCGAAGATCACTTTCATTCATGAAAACATTAGTGTAAAACTTGTCAAAGGAAATGTTCTTCTTGATTGTGTTCTACAAAATGCGTGTTCAGTTCACATCAGCCAATCTTATTCGTTTTTCTAAGTGAATAAACCATGCAACCATCCTCAGGCCAAAAGTACTTGGTGGTTTTTTTTTCTTAGATATCAATTACCTTCGAGAATAACCCATGAAATTCTGCGTGTACTTTCTTCTTAAGTATGGAATTAGCTGGCGGTTTTAAGAGCCGTCGATGATAAGAGTGCAGGCTGCGAAGCTACAGATTCGTTCATAATCTCTATTCTCAAGAGCCTTAAACAACTTAAAAATATTTTGATAACAGGCCATTTCTGAGTTCATGAACCCTCACTTTCAGAACGTGGTTAAGCATAGATTGAAGATTTATTTTGATGTGAAAGGCCTTATACTGAACCCTGGTACTAAAACAGGGACTTTGTACATCTTTAAGATCGTGTATTTAAAAGTGAAGTAAATATTTTTTAAGGATACCCACTTCTCTATAAGACTATTTAACAGAGAGGCTCCCCAAGCAAAGGGAGATCATTTGAGAAATGTCCTTCGTCAGTAAATGTAAAACTTCAATTATTTTTAAACATTACCAGCTTTTCGAAATGTTAGGTGTCATGTGATGATCTCTTGATCTGTTCTCGCCACAGCACCAGGTGATCCAATGGGGAGTCTTAATGTCTTCAGACCATCCGGTCCTATGGGTCCTAGAGGTGTACAAGGCCCACATTTAAGACCTGATATGCCCCCGCATTTTCAAGGCCCTGGAGGCCCTAGACAAGGTCCACCAATTGGGCCCCTGTTTCCAGGTCCAGAGGGCCCCATGATGGGTCCTCGCATGAGGGGACACATGCCAATTCGAATGCAGGGCGGACCAGGTATTGGTAGAGCCATGCCAACAGGTCCTCGGCCTCTTTTACCAGAGATGGTAAGCCTCAAGCTTTGTGTACGTGGATTCTGTCCCTCATTAGATCATGTTAAGTTTCTGATTATAGTAACTGGTGTACCACTGTAAAGAAGTCAGCACTCAATCACTCAACAACTTCTCCAAATATGTTTAGGTGGTTGATTTACAATTGTATCTTCAGGTGAATAACGATCTAATGTAGAAATTACACTTGCGTCGTGACGCACCACAACTGAAGTAAGTTAATGACCCACAATCCTTCAGACTGATCTTAACACTAAGTGCTCAACCAATAAATTGACAATCAGCAAGTAGTTTGTCTGTTCGGGAATATTTCGGTGTTATTTGCCCGATGTTCTGTCGGGCTAGAAGATCAATCATTACGCGAATTACATTCCTCTGACGTCAAAAATGCTTTTTCGTTTATATACTTTGTGTATCGTATGAAAGAAGTCAATGAACAGGAAGAAAAGATAGTTAATTGATCACACTTCGTCCCATCCCAGGCCCAACGAGACGACTTCCACTCGGACCAGTTCGACGATGGAGGGGAGTATGGTGACGAAGACGAAGAAGGCGAACTTGGAGACATGAGCATGCGTGGTAGGGGTCGAGGAATGCCGCGCGGTCGTGCACGTGGAAGGGGAAGGGGCAGAGGAACGCCTCCTGTCTGTCGACATTTTGTGTCAAAACGAGGCTGTCTTAGAGGAAACACGTGTCACTTTTTACATCCCGGAGTAAATGGACCTCCAGTTTGACAGTGAATAATAGAGCGTTTGAAGACGGTGGCGCTAAATTCCTGAGGTCATACTTTTCTTGTTGACAATTACGACAGGAAGCAGGGAATTGGAGTAGAACTTTTTTACTTGGGCATGACATGGAATGTACTGATACGTCTTCAAGTTACTTTATTTTTGATAAGAAACAATAATGTCTGAAGTTCACCAATGGTATTTAATAAGGAATAACATACGGGTAATGCTCTAAGTTTTCATTTACAGTCGGCATCGAGACGTATGTTCTCGAGGTGGCCTAAGCACAGCAGAGGAAGGATTTATAGCTATTGAAGAATGACACTGAACACGCAGTGAAGGAAACTCTCTCTAGTACCAAATCAGGGAAACTAGTCTAGCAAGGAGGAAAAATTACCAAATTTCTTGTGACTTTCTTTTAAACCTCAAAGCCCTCTTAGTGTTAGTTGAAATGGGGTCAAGCAAATGCGACCAATCTTTTTAGTCTGATGGAATAAGGTAGTGATAAAGGTGAAGTGTTTATTAATGTTTCACGATACTTGCGCGATTTGTTTCCTTGATTTGGTATGAATATCCAAATTCTCCTCGCCGCCAATACAAGCAGTGTTGCAATTGCTACAGAAAATACATACCCCAGTCATAAAGGTTTAGGGAGTCGTGCACAATTCGAGACTTGTACTTTGCTCAGTTATTGACTCAAATCTTCTCTCTTATCCATTCATCTCCGTCGAAACTACGGAAACTACGTATTTTATCACGAGCGTTCGTTATTGAAATTATCTTTGTACATATTGTATAGAGTGTGGAAACAGCGTATGTAGAATACTAGGTAGAAATAGTTTTTAAGCGATATCTACTTGAAAATATTTTGCAACACAGCTAGAGAATAAATGTTTCGTATTTTAGTCAGTCTGAGTTTCAGCAGAAACTAGAAGATTCAAATACAAATTTTTAGAGTAATCTCAACGTGATGCAGATCCTTGGGAAGCAGACTTTTTTGTTCTTGGTTAAGGTATGAATAACCCCAACGCATTTAGTGTGACATTTCATTTCTGTGCTAGCTAGTAATATCTTGATTGGTCCAGCTGCAACGAAAGTAGTTTTCTCATGGTTGTCTTTACCTTGTTTTTGCCGTTGTCCTTATAATTTACCGCTATTGCCTCGATCTGAGTAATGTAGTCGATTGTAGAAACTAATTTTATTGACAACTCGAAAGACACTGGTAATCTACTAATGAGTCAGCTGCACATCCCAGTTCACGTCTGAGTTGATCAACGAGGATGTCACCTTTTAAAATCGCCTCGCCTTCTAAAACAGTTCACATTTTTTCAGAATGGACTTACGAGAGTTTCTGCCTACTTAACCTTTATCAATCCATTTTCTATATTAAAATTTTGCAAGAAGACATAAGTATCTTGTAATAAAAGACGAAACAGTTTTGTGACTCCAGGTATGGGAGTAAGACTGAGTCATGTTCGTAAAACTGGCTCGAATTGTACAACACAATTGCAGATAAATTATCTGGAACCTCTTCATGTCTGGGGTTCGTTTCTGACGCACAACGTTTAAATTAGTCACTGCTTTATAGTGGGAAAAAATAAGAAATCTGGCAAGAGCCGCGATGGTACAAAGCAGTACCAGGTGAATTGCGCAGTCTTTAAAATTCATCGTGAATACAATTGACCAATGTGATTCACGTTCAAACAATTATAACTACGTACGTTGATAATCATAGATATGAATGAAGTAAGTGGGGGTTCCAAATATATTTCCTTGGCACTGTCCATCGTATTGATGTGAATTACTTTCACTTGTAATCAGTTTTCTTTGTTGATTGCCTCACAAAAACCATTTATTATGTACTAAGAGACAGTTGATTACTAATAGTGTTGTGTCGGTGGTACAGCTATGCTGGAAGTGAGCAACTTTGTTGGTTACACAATATAACAAAGAAATGTTATTGCTAATTTATACTTTTATGGGTTGGAGAGGAATAATGGTGCGATTTTTTCTGTTTATTTCACATTATTTCCATGAAAATGCAAAAACCATCACCACCGTGTGTCGTCAAACATCATTCCTCTTCAGCCTTTTGAGATTTAATCGTGTTAGTGTTAAAATTATCATTTGATGTACACTTCCTCCATTAAAGGCAATTTCAACAAGTGAATTTCCTTTGTGCAATTTTTGTTTGTCTCGTTTTGAGTCGCCAGACTTTCGCATCCACCCCAATCTTACAGAGGGTTTAGTACAGTGTCCTTCTTTTTCAAAAATATGATAACATAGTGTTATGAAGTATTTTATTAGTTTATAATTCATTAGTCAGTTTAGTATGATTAAGTGTTTCGTTTATATTTAGAATGTAGTTACTATTCGAATTCGAATTCCGAAGTTATTTTGGTTAAAGCTGCCGTGGTGAGTTTCCGAATTGTGACAGTCTTGACTAAATTCCATAAATGGACGTGCTTAGTTGGTCTTGTTTTGGCTAACGTAGTCGAAGTTTGATACAGTTGATCAGATGCATTATGTTCAAGTCTCGTGAGGTTGTTTGGCTCAGAGTTCTACTTGAGCAACTGCTTATAATCCAAGGTCAGCCAGCTGGCATGCCCACCTATATCTGTCAGTAGTGTATGTAAAGGCATTTTCTTCAGAGCTTATTTAGCACAGAGAAAAGAATAGAATAGACTAGTAGAATGTAGACAGAGTGGAGAGGAGTACAGTCAGAATCCTGTAGTTGAAGTGAGTGTTTGGCGGCACAAATCAACGAGAAGTATTCAGTGAGAATCAAAGTGTGAGAGCCTAACAGATTAACCAGGTTTTCACAGAATGAAGTAAACTTGGATGTAAGTAGATTTGTGTTCTGGAGAACCGATAAGTTAAAGAAAACAATAGATAGCACTCCTACGCTCGCTATTTTTAATTACATGGCGAGGGCGAAGTAGATTTTTAATGCCTCTAGATGAAGTCGGCGGGAATGTCGAAAAAGTACTCAGTAGGTAGGAAGAATATACCAGTTGTTCAAAGCCTCTGTTATAAATGGTCTGATTACCCAAGTTTAATTCAGGATGCAGTAGATGTGGATTTTCAACTTTTTTTCGTTTTGGAAGAGAAATCGCTGCATCGCCGCAGTTTCAAGAGACGAACGTCGCACATGAAATATCCTTATGGCCGGAAAGTTATTTAACAAACATTTCAAGTATGTAACATGTGCAATTTCCAACGAGCACGCCTTTGAATATTCAGTATGATTGATGAACGAAAGTACAAAGAACTTTTACTTAATAAAATGATTCAAAGCGTCAATATTCCTTTCCTGAACGTGATTGATTTTTTAAAAAACAGAAAAAATAATTTTGCTGTGATAGAATGTAAGGTGACCAGGTAATCTATTTTAATACATTATTCGTGGCCGTAGGCGGGGTTTTCTTACGTTGGTTTCCTTTTGACATTTAGTTGTAATACAGATTTAGTTAAAACCACGAGATGTCAATTTTCTTGTCAACTGAGGTAAGGGGGGTGGGGCGGGGCAGGATTTACTCAGTGAACCCACTTTCTTAACTTCCTCCTCGAACCTGTCATCTTTCCCGTGAGTGACAGACAGCAAAGGGGGAACTGGACGTGATTTACTCCACCTCACCTAAACTACCTGACGGCAGCAGAAGTAACACAGGGAACCCAAACAATTAGGGACTTCGAGAGGGTAAACAAGAGCGTGGCAAAACCGAAGGTTTAAATACGAAAACAATAACACTGCACTTGCGTTTAAAACTTTGTGCAGTTCTTAGCCGTCCTGTGTAGAACAGTGACCATGGAAAGCACAAGATTTCGTGTGCTCTAGGAATGACAACATCGACGGCTACTCAGGGGTCTCTTTTCTACTTTGGAATTAACTCTTCATGTTATTAGTAAAGGCGAGATCTTGTACCATCAGAAACGATTGATATACATAGACCAACTAGCGAAAGTTTAAGAAAAACGAAAGGTCATTTTTAGGTGGCCCTCCAAATCTTATACTCTCTAATGACTTCCAATCAGAGAGTGCATCTTGGCTTATGTAGAAAACTGTTACCTTTTCAGAGCGACTTCTGTAACTGCAGTAAAGTGCTCAAATCAACTTTGGAGGATGACTTTTTCCTCCCATTAGATGCAAGATTTGAAAACTGACGAATATCTCGAATGTAATATTCAACAATTATTCCTTGAGCGCGCATTGGATATGAGATGGCAAATAGCAAACGAGGAAAACCTTCTTTAGATCTGTTTTATTTTCTTCATCTTAATGTTCTGTACACGTTACTGAGCACAAGAAATTAAGGCTCACTTTTTGCCTTTTTGGATATTATTTACATCATACTATATCTCTTTATCATACAACAACAAGTCAATACTGTTTAAATTATGAGAATGAAAGACATCCTGAATACAACACCAACTCTCTTTAATTTAACACAAACTCGCGTCTCGCATAAGACTTGGGATATCCTTCCCTTTCCCCTCCTCGCCACACCACCCCGCTCCTAGTAATAGGAAGCCTTTGAGGAAGTGATGTTAATAAATAAGCCGATTAATACTTTAGTGATTCTAGGCTTCCTATGATAAACCTTTAACTCCCAAGATTGATAAAGAATCGAATCCTCCTCATTATTATAGAGCAGTGTTTACCATACAAGTGAGGAGAAATGTCATACTAATAAGCCTGGAGGTAATTCCATGGCAGGAACTTAAAATCTAAGGTATTTCTAAGGTAATGTACTACAGATTTAAGTCGAAATTCATTTTCAATCTTGAGAGCTAAGTTTTTATATGCTTGACTATTGCACTCTTAGTAACCTTTCTTAGATAAAGACAAAAGATTTCCTAACTACTCTTAATACCACTTTACTACTCGTGAAAAACTAATCAGCGCTTTCACCCTTTTATTCTCAAAAGAGAGCAAAACCAGACTCTTCTTTATAAATTTTATACTTTGTCAAAAAGTAAGAAGACCAGTAAGTAGAAACCACCAATATTTATCCGGTTAATTATTTAAATCTCAACTGCTTTTTCAGGAAATACATGGCATTATCTAACTGAGAATTGGCGAGTTTAAGGATGGAAGATTTAAGTATTATTCAAACTGACGCAAAAGTCTGCAACTGCTATAAATATGCGTTGAACCAATGTGAAGCAGCATCGTCTGAATCTGTAACAAAACAATTTCGGATATTAGGCTAGTGTTCTTGAGCAGACCTCTGTTTCATATGGGCAAAGAAAATGAGAAATTTTGAATCAGTAGAGCGCAAACGAGGCTAATTCTGAAAGGATATTTAGACTATGTGGAAAAAAAGCTACATCAGAGTATGAATAATTTTAATCTTTCTTAAATAATAGTTATGATCCCGTAACATGTCTCAACGCAATTTGTTATTTTTCAGAAAGGATTGTGAGACTGTCTCAGTAAGAAAAGAAACAGTAGTTTTCATCTTGACAATATTAATGCAACGTGCAAGACCTGAAGTTCAGTAATCCTAGTCAAGTTTCTTCTTCTGTCAGTTACTCGGCCAAACATTAGCGATGAACAGTATGTTTGTTTGCAAATAAGTTATCAAAAAGGTTTCAGTATTTTGTAAAACAAAAAGGCTTTCAAACACAATTACATTTAATAGGCAAATATTTTATATTTTTTAATTTTCCTCAAGTATAACGCGACATCTGCACGTAAAAGGTGATTTTTGCGGGTAGGAAAGTGTTAGCAGTCTCCACAAATCACAAGCAAAGAACTGTTCATACTTAGGCCATGATTTTCGGTTAAAAAAAGATTTACGACTTGTTCGTTTAATATTTCATTGGTACGGAAAGTATTCAGAAGTAATTATAATACTATGACTTACTCCTTTGAATTTTTTTTTAAAAGAGACCTATTTAATTCTTCAGATAAGCAAGAGGTTGCAAGAGAGTGAGTGGTAACCAGCGATATAAGGTGTGACGACTTTTAAGCCTACAGCTTATGTTTTTATCTTACTGAAAAATAACTCGTGAACTTTCCTTAAATTTTTTTGCAAAATAGAAATAACTATTTTATCGTTTTCTTGATCATGACTCGACATGTACAATTACGGGTGTGAAATGAACATTTTTCAGTGGAAAAAAGTTAAGAAAAAATGTAATTTTTTTCAGAAAAGCAAACCTATTTGTTCGAAATTGTTTTCAAGAAGTGTCACGATATTTAGCAACGACGATAAATAAATACAAATAAACCTCAGCCCTAACGAATAGTACATTCTAAACTACCAGCAATATTGAAAGTGTTCTATGTAGTTACTAACCAGGATGCATTGCCAATAATGCGATACAATATGCTTCAAAATTGTGATAAATTAGAATGAATTAATCATGTCATGCATAAGTTCTAAGTGATTCTGACCATTGTGATTTGTAGTGGTGGGATATCCACCCATATCCCCGGGGTTAAACTGTTGCGGCCGCATCATACATTCATCGATAGCTTGCATTCCATGATCCATAGGAATCTCCCCGGAGTCCATATGGTTAAGTGGTCCTTGGTAAGGAGGTTGGAACTGCGGTGGTGCCATCATTGGTCCCATATGATTTTGCAAATGTTGATATTGAGGCGGAAGCATTCCATAGGGAGGGGGTTGAGATCCCTGGAGTTGTGGGGGAGGGGATAGTGATGGAGGAAGATCTAAACTGTCTCTATCGGCTCGCCTTTTATCTCTTGGACTTGACGCTAAACAACAGACAAGGGAACATTGAGTTAGTAGGTGCCAAATCTTTTGGGAGCCTTCCAAGAGTGGAGCCTGAAAATCTTCAATAGTAAGTCAATGGCAGATGTGAAATACTTAAATGACTATGTTGATCTCTAACACAGTTTTTGTAAGATTAGAGCAGCTGTAGGTTAACCTCATGTTGGGGAAGGTATGGTATTTTGAGACGTCGAGGTCAAATTGTATTACAAGTTGAAAGCTGTTTTCAGTTTTGAGTAAACCAATAGTTTATAAACAGTTTATAATCTTTTGAGAAACTCAATGGCACCAATGAAACTCTTTAAATAACAGGAACAGTTTCCAAGTGGGGAGAAAGGGAAAAAAAGAACTTTCAAAATATCCTGAAATTCCTTTCAAACACAGATCAAAATCAATTTATTTTGATTATCTTCATTTGAAAGAGATCTAATAAACATTTATCAGTTTGAATTTTGATCGTGGGTCTGAAGACACTTACATTTCCCGTCTTTACTTTTTTTAAGACTCCTTTGTCTATTACTGACTCTACAACTTGCTGCGCCATCAGACTCCGGATTGTTCCTTCTCGCAAGTTTCTTAATCTGTTTGTAAGAAAAAGAAATAATAAATCCCTCTTCCCAGGATATGGTGACGAAACAAATTACCTATAGGAGAATTTTGAGAAACGAACACAGATCTAAAGAAATTGTTATCATCTGGATAGGAAATAAACGCTTCTGTCACCCGCCAAATAACTAACTGACAAGTTGATACACAGAAAGAGTGGATGCTAAGGACACTAGACCCTCGTTTCATATTTTCCAGCTGACAAACATACAGAGCTATTTAGTTTTTTCTACTGCCCTCGGACGTTTGTTTCATATCGCAAAGGGTATCGAGAGAAGAAGGCTTTCCTGAGAGAGTGTCATAAATCGCCTCAGCCTCAGGGAGCTGTGGAAGATATATCTTTGTATAATTTCAATATGGATGGGTAACTGATGAATGGTCAAACGTGGAGAAACGAGGATAGGAGAGCACGAAGGTCCCGAACTATGGAAAAAATCACTTGCCGAGCTTAGCCAAATGGTTTTCGAAAATTCCTTTATGCAACTCGCTCCAGACTTCTTACGCCGAACGGTTTCAAGATGGCCGACAGAGGAAACAAGGGATGGAAAGCGCATGGTTAGTTAATCACCGTGTTCCTAAACCATATTCTAATTCCATAGATGGGATGTGAGGTTTCCCAGTATTCAGCTAGGCAGTAATAAAGTTCAGGATAGAACAACTTCAGACCGAAAAAAAGCACAAAACATTATTCTTGTTACATGTACAGTTACCTTGGCTCTCTGATTTTGAAACCAGACTTGCACAACACGAACGCTGAGCCCTGTTTCTCTTGAAAGCTCTTCTCTGACCTTTTTGACGGAAGACAAACAAAAAAAAATTGGTGCCTGCAATGACAATGTCTGAGAGGAAAAGGAAGGGACATAAACTAGATCATTCTAATCCGTAAGTCCGATTTCCCCCGCTCCTTTTGTAGGACGGTCAAAAGCTGAAATTTGAAGTCATGCTGTGGAACGCTATCATCCGAACCTGGTCATTGTTTATCGCCTGGAGGGTGGGATGGGGCGGTCTGGAGGATTTTGGTTTAATCACAATAACTTTACCTGTCCAACGATTCCCCCCCTTACTAGCAGTCAACTATTCTTAGTCCGGCCTTTATAATTTGTGAGTGACGGCTGCTACTCCCTCCGTCCCCCCTGAAAACCATTTGACCCGCCAAAATAAATTCTCCAAACCCCCCCCCCCCCTCCTTAGGCAATAAATTATGACTGGTTCCTAACTTCGTAAATGAGCTTTATAGTGTTAGGCTTCCTACCTTTCTACAAGGTTTGGAGCTAATTTCAAAGGCGGATTTGAATATTTTTCTTTGTTGACTTGTGAGTATTGTTCGTGGTCTCTTTGGTCCTTTTTTATCGTCATTTTCATCATCACCAATTACTGATGAATCGTCAGAGTCTGAATTGTCCGCTTTCTCCAATTTTGTCTCTTTATCATTCTTGAAATTGTTATTAATTACATCTGCGGAGCAGATAGACAGACAAATTATGGGTTAGTATTGGGTGCACATGCTTATGTTCATCTTGATAAGATGCAGTTGAGATGGGTTGCAAATAAATGAATCGCAATCGAGAACAGCCAAGAGTGTCACAGCCATCTACATTCGTAAGGTACTCAGTAAGGTACTCAGTAAGGTACTCAGTAAGGTACTCAGTAAGGTACTCAGTAAGTTACTCAGTAAGGTACTCAGTAAGTTACTAAGCAACATCAAAACTTAAGGATTTAAATAAACAAAAGTGGAATAAACATCCAGTTTACTTACTCTCTTGTTGAGGCTTATGTGGCGGACTATTTGATGACCCTTTTGTTGGAAGTTTTCCATAGTCATCCTTGCAGTATAATTTGTTATCTTTTAACGCAAATTCCTGCCCTTTTTCAAGACGATGACCACACATGGTGCACATAAAACATTGTATGTGATACACATTTCCTAATGCTCGCATCACAAACTCGTTTGCTGGGATGGTCGTCTTGCAGCCACTACATTTTGTACCGTACATCCTGGAGAAGAAATTGAGAAAATTATGACAAGTTGGTCTCCAATTGAGAAGGGAGTCGATTTTCCTTAGTTTTACTTGTAATTTACCAATTTACTGTTATACAACCATCACTTCATATCCGTTTTCTCTTAACACCACTTTTCAAACGGCTTTCAATCGTAAATTGTCAGTCATGTATCCAACAGTCTGCACAGTTCAACATATGGTGGACATGCTTTGCCATTTTGCGTTATAACACTTTGAAAATCTCTATTAACAGAAGTAAGCAATCTAAAAAATTAATCATATTTTAAAAATGTTTTCAGTGAGAAATTCGCTCTTGAAAAAAGTTTTTTTTTCTCGTCTCTTTAGAAATCTAATACGAAGCACAAGCTAAATCGCTAAAAGGCTCAAAACTTTATATTTCTAACAATACACCAACATATGGTCCAAAATTTGATTGTTTTCTTACAAAAAAACTGTCATCTCGCCTTCATAAATTCTCGAATGGTCTTCTTTTTTTTCTCGTTTTGATGAAATACTGCAAGACATCAAACTTTCCTTTGGTTTCTTTCGACAGTTCAAGAAACCTTAAGGTTTTATCATTATCATTATTATTGCTTTTTGATCGTCTGCTGTTATCTAGGGTGTTTGAATTTACTTGTAAAACTGTAACACAAAAATGGACGTTGGGAAATGGGGTCGATGGAATTTGGCTGTCAAATAGCACAAAGAGTGCAAGCGCAGTCAACGTCTTAAACAAAACACACCCATGTCAAAAGTTACCATGTTTCCTATTCTATTTACAAAACACACCCTGTTTCAAAGAGCCAATGAGGTAACGAAATCCTATAATTGGCTGGTCTTGTAATTAGTTATAACAGTGAGGTGATAACAACTAGAAAATTTGGAATAATAACAATTATTTACAACCTTGTTGTCAGTTTTCGCCCAACACTTGGAGTCTGACGTTAGAGCTCATCTCCATGGAGTAGTGAATTATCTACAATAATTTTTGTTACGATTTTACTTAATTTATAGCAAGATTCCCACGTAAAATAATTATACCAAGTTTTTTCTTGTTTTGTTTGTAACAGTATTGTTCAGTTCAAGCTTTACTATTTCATTCATTTAAAAATATAGCGCAACGTTTGAAAAGAAATTTTCAAATAAGATCTTGAGCAGGCACTCTTCCTGAGAGGATTTTCAAAAATTTCTAGGGAGATAAAATGTCTCATTCACTATAACGTTCTTAAGTTTTCATAAGAAGATGCCCTGGAGATTTTGTTGAATTAGCGATCCGTTGAGTGCAAACAGAACGGCTCCACTGAACATTTCAGTTACGCGAAGAAACAAAAAAACTGTTAAAAGCCACGTTTTGCTGAACTTGTATAATGAGCAATATTTATGCGACTTTCAGCTGGTTAAACAAGCTCTTAAGCTATCATATCGGGTACCATCTTCTCCTATTTGCGTTTGAATATCTCATTTCCCTTCTGTTTACCAACCTGCTGTTTATAACAAACAAGAGGTGTTATTCGAGAGAGAGAATTCACAATGCTAACTTAGTTGTGTTAGTTATGAGTTTATCTGCGAATCTAACGCTCTTATGGTATTTGCTTACTGCGTCCAAAACAAACATTTTTTAGTTTTATTCCACTGTCTTAACACGCAACCGCATGGAAAATAGCAAGTACCAAATACTTTAGTAAACATGAAACGCATATCACTTTTCCGGCCTTTTGTTTTAAGTCAACGTATTGACTTGTGAATAAACCTTTATAAATTAATGTTTTTCCACCGTCAGTTTATCGATGCTGATATTATCATATGAACCTTGTTTCCTGTTAAATATGCTCGCCAAACCTCCAAAGGTAAATTTGAAAAAGCCTTCTGAGCAAACCAATAAAAATTTGTTAAAAGATAAAAATTAAAACTTTGCTAACTAAATTAATTGCAAGTGTTCGATTTCAAAATTAAACGTTGTGTTTTGGTTCATGAATAAAAACAAAAGAACTTTCTTTAAGAAAAAAATCAGCCTGTTTCTCTTCTTTTAATTCAATACAAAAATACAGCACTCCAGATAAATTTGAGAAAATTATGTTAGAGACCCATTGTCATGTTAAGTTAGACCGCATTTAATTACTCGGTTCAATGAGGTGTTGCTAAATGGCCAATTTTGGAAGGGTAAGAACGCAAAAAAGACCTGGAAAATGGAAAAAAAAAACAATCTTGAAGCGTGTTAAGTCCTTAATTTAATAACATCGCAAGTTGTTTATGACCATTGTAGATGAACGCTCGCTTTTCTTAAAAAAGTGCTTGCTCAAAAAACGATTTGGATCCCTCGTTCGTATAAGACCAATTCAGTAAAAGCATGTAGTACATACAACGTCAGTTTAACCCGAAAGCTTGTTGGAAGATAAATTGGTTAAGATGGAATTCAGTGCAAAGTTAACAAGACAGTTTTTGTTGTTGTGCAGTCAAAACTCATAACGCTTTTGAAAGGTATATTGCATAGTCTTCGTCAAAATAAGCGACAGGTCAACTGCACAATCCAGCGCTCAAGTCGGCGGCATAGAAAGTAATCATATCTACTTATTCTCAGTAAGCAATAGGCAACCTGAGGGGTTTATGTTATGCAATTTAGGTAGCCTTGCACTGTTGAAATGTCTGACATTGACTGTAACAGGTTGTGCAATTATTCGCGGAAAGATACCACCTCCAAACTAATTAAAAAACCTTATGCTGGTAAAATATACAAGCTCGTGATACGTATCCATTGAAAGACATCACTGTGCTTTAGAAAGTGAGAGCTGGTGCATTTTAGGAGCTAGAGTTGAAACTGGATATTGAATTTTTCAGGCTTATTAAATCTTCTTGTCAGACATTGTTCTAACTGAGCAGGACTCTCTTTTCTATTCATAAACTAAACACATGAAAGCTGTTGATAAAGATAACTCACTTAAATGTGCAAGGATACCTCGATGCTTGAAACACACATCGGAGCTGTTATTGGTGGAATACCGAATTAGCAATATAACAACTGTAAAAACACACAACACCGCAACATTTTCAAAGTGAAAACAGGCTTTGAAAAGACGGACTGAAAAGCAGAGACTCGCATTAAAGGTTGCTATCAGAGCAATAATACACAAGGTCAAATTCTTGTTTTTGTCGTGGCAGTTATTGTTCCCATATGTTGATATCTAAGCTGTTTTTGTAGAGGCAACCTTGGTGGTGAAAATCACTCTCATTTAACCCCCATACAATTTCGTAGATAAGGATTGTTTTCAGAACAAGCTATTCAAGGACTTTCAGATGTTTACACTAAGGAAAGATTCAATTTCAAAAACATAGAAATATTTTGGCGGGTTGTCGATGTACTCTAACATGTTATCAATCCTCTATACATTCCAATTAAAATCGTATCAGCGTTTAAGACAAAACACCCCGTTCAAGACAAAACAAACCCAGCTCCAATTTCGTTGGATATCAAACGAGTCTGAGAGGGCCAAGTGCGTTTAACTTCGACTTTCTGGTTACAGGGCAAGGTGTGTTTTATCTCCAGATCCGAACATTTAAACATAAGCATCCTAGCGCCTCAGTTGTCCTTTAAGGACAACTCCAACTGCAGTTTTACAAAAACTTCATAGAATTTCATCCAAATCGCTCTGAGATTGCAGGTTCTCGAAGATCAAATCCTGCCTCCTCAAAGTGCAATCTTGCACAAAGCAACCCGAAAACGTTCCGCTTCTCACACTGAATGAATTCCACAACTACTTAATCTTCGTTAAGTCTTCATCTGAACGCTATCTTTAGTGTATTCTTACTTGTATTACAAAACTAAGACCTATCTTTAGCGAAACTATATCAAGAGATAACCTTCTCCTATCACAAGGTCGTTGCGCCTGAAAGCCGCCAAATCAGGGAATTTAGACTTGCATCTCTTTGCGATAACCTGCAAAAGTCTTCTAGTCTTAAATTTCCTTGTCACTTCATGTTCGTAGCTCTGTATCTGTAGCCGGATGTTCTTTTAAAGATAAACTTCTAAGAAGAATGAAATGTTTCAAAGATATCTTGCTTTAAAGATACAGTTTAGGCGCATTTCATAAAAACAAGTTGGTCTTCAGTCGTAAAACATATGTACAAGAAAACTCAGCTAACAGTTTAATAGGAAGATTAGTCTAGTGGATTTAAACAGAAAATATTAAAACCTTACTCGACATGAATTTGTTGTGTTTGTTAGGCATCGATGCATTTACCCGCTGAGAAACGATTATCTCCGAATGATGTTTCAGACCAACAATCTCTTTGTCTGCTAAAAGTTTCCTCTTGAAATCTAGTTGACTGAACAGATGGATTATTCTCGTTGTATTTTTGAACTACGAAAGAAACATGTTCAGTCATCCAATTTGGATCGAGTTTATGGCAGCTACACGATCAGGAGTGTGTTACAACAATTAAAAATAAAGTGTTCTTGTCTTATTGTTGACCGAACTTAGAATACTATTTCTCTTTCTCTAACCTACCAAGAAACCGAAACACGAAACCGTGAAGTGATTCACGGGCTATTAATAGTGCTACTCGAGTAACAGAAAAAATTTGTCGTTATTTGACATAAGAAAGAAGAGGCGACGACTGCTTTTGTAAGCTATATATTATAAAGCATGGTCGAAACTTCTCTTTTGAAGATCAAACAACATACACCGTATTTATAGAAATAAAAACTTGTGACAAAGAGATGCGTCAACGACCGACAACTGTCAAATTCAAGCACTTTAAGCTGACTAAATCGAACAGATTTCTCGCTTAAGTCGATTAGCGGTTTGTTTTTTACAGAGAACTTTTAAGCTTGGCTCAAAATAACCTGAAGTTGTTTTTATTGATTCTAAAACTGAACAAATTTTTCTTGAGTGGCAGTTTCGAATGGTTCTTTGATGCTTGCACAAACCTTAGTACAAAATCAGACAGAGGAAAGAAAATACTTTTTTTTGTTATGTACTTGCTCGAGGCGAAACATTTACAGTAAATAGAATAAAGAAATTCATTTAATTTCAGATAAAAATGACAAAAGAATCCCATTTATAAGCTAGTGGGTGTATTTGCAAAGGCTGTGCGGGGCCTAATGAATAATTCAAGTTTCCTTTGATCAGATTTTTGTTGTGTCCGTAAAGCTGAATTTCAAGCTCTTTTCGACCAGTTTAAAAGGAGGGTAAAATACAGGCTGTTTCATTCGTAAGTGTAATCTTGTTGAGTCGATTGAGCCTTACAAACAGCAGAACTTTTATAGACAATTTTGAAAACCGTATCATTAAGATTTTCAACTGCGCTTCAAAGGAATCGCCGACCTTTATTTCATGATACTTCTCAAACCCGTCCTGCTTTACGATCAAGCAAGTGAACACATGCGCTCATGTTTACGCTAGCTTGTTGCCTTTAATTACACTGTTGTTTTTTCGCTTCCATATTTCCGGAAGGTTCATCACCTACTTCAACGACAAAAAGTGAAGAAAGGTTGGCAAGGCATGATAACTTCAATACAACCGGTTATGTTTTCGTTTGCTCATAATTTATGACCGCTTTTGATGTTGAATACTCCCAAGTCAAACGAGACAAGTGCTTGATAACCAGTTGGATTTATGTTCCACACGCGGAAATTCATATGTAGGTTAATCAAATCTTCCAAGTTGAAAATAGAATGCATGGCTGTGTTCAAATAAAATTAAAAATCAAACGCTTTTAGTTTTTGGCGTAGGTAAATCAGTGGACAAGCCAGCACATTCTAAACAAATATTCCATGAGTCGGCTCCGTTTTAACTTTAATATAACCACGGCAACAGGAGTTAATTTTGAAACACGCATTCGAAGAAAAAAAAGGTCTTTTGGGCCGGTAAGGAGGCGAAAATAGCCTTCAGTAGATAGATGAGAAAACGAACAACAGCCTGGATCGAAAACCTTCGAGCCGCACACTTAATGGTGTGTGTGATTGACAATGGTAATAGATCCGTTCTTGGGCAAACATTCAATTATAAAAATAAAAACTTTGCTGCTAACTGATTCTTGGAACAAGTTTTACGATCAAGTGGACGAAAAACCTTTCACTCAGCGAAAAACTGTCTTTATGCAGATAAGGCATGCGTAGTCTTTTCAAATGAAAATAACAATAATGAAAACAAGTAATCATTTTCCAGGCTTTTGCTATTATTAGCAAAGTAATATATTGTGAGAGATAATTTAAATGTTGCATTCAGATCTCGTTCTAAGTGACTAAACGCGGCCCAATTTGAAAGGCGTCCTTGCAATTTGACTTATCTTTACTATCTTATAAAATGAGCCTTAATTGAGCACTTAACTGCGAAACATTTTGGCTAGGCAATTTTTTGGTAAAATTATTTCCACATTTTCTTACCGGAACTAACTAGGTACCGGTAACATAAAAATTCTCAGTAAAACTTAGCGCTAAGTGATACATAGATTTTTTTCCTATTTTAGGTGCCCTTCTTCACTTGTTTTGTTGACGTTTAAAGCTCCCACATCCGTTCACATGTAACTTTGATAATTACGTGGATTGTAAAAAAAAAGCCATGAAAGGATATGTTGTTCAAAATTGGAATACAAACTAGCCTGCGCAGGAAACAAGACCAAAAAATTCATCCACAGAAAACCATTACGATTTTGCACAATTCGCGATAAAGAGGAAGGAACAATTAGTCGAATGCGTATCAGAAGAATAACGGAAAAAATCTATCAAGTCGAGATGCAAGTTTGATTAACACATTCAAAGAGCTTCCTGAACGTTGAACATCGGTTGTAGTGAGTTCGTTCAGTTATATAAGAGCGCGTAAATTAGGACCTAAGTACACCCAACTAGATTTCTGTGCTTTTCAACACGTTAATTATATTAAAAGGTGAAATAAGTCAGAAAAACGCAATAATTATTCATATTTTCTAAAATCGGCAGGCGGCCTTGCGCTTTGGATGTTCAAAGGATACCGAATGTATCCTCATGCATAGCTAACATGTATATGTTTAGATCCATGATGTAAATATAATTTCGGGATGATCGTCGTTCATACTGGTAAAATTGCGAGCGCAACAGCTTATTGTGAACATTTTGACTCATTTGATACCCAGCTGAATTAAATTGGGACGTTTAGAAAAAAAAATACTGAGAAAGCAATCTGTTACCGTATATCACAGTACCGGACATGAGACCCTCAGAGCGCTCGATCGTGACCAAAGAGTTTGGGTCGAAGACAGACGATGAAAACCTTGTTGATTTCAAAAATTAAAAGCACCCTGGAATCGACAACAGATCTTGTGCATCGTGTTGTAGACGATACTTAGAGAAAAACTATTAATTACAAAATATTTAATGAGAACGGGGAGATGAAAATGTCTTCAAGTAACGCATTAGTTTATCAACGTTTTACTAAGCTAGCGGCGGACATCACAGTGACTTACTTTTCATAGTCTGTCCGACAGTACAGTTTCCTGTCTTTACTGAAGCATGACCGTGATAGAGTATTCCTACATATACAGCATTGTAAACAGCTTTCATGCCATGGTTCGTCCATCACTTTCATCACAAATCGGTCTTCGATCGGTTCCTGGCAGCCTGTACACACACTCATTCTCCTATTTTGACTTCCATTTTGCCCGCAGCTTGCCTTCCCTGCAAACAGATCACAAACAAACGTTGTCAAATTGAATTCATACTATCACTAAGTCCTTCGTTGCGGATATGAGGAACTAACCAATTATTTTTGGGGGCTTCCGGCAATAACTATCCTCCATAGTCATTGGACTACGCGCGGTGACACTCGTCCACGAGTGTAATACACAAAGATGTGACTCGTCCGAGTCTTTGCTGAGGCCTGTGTCAAACGTATTCGAGATATTTAATCTCCCACGCGCTTGTAGCCTGGCAAGGCTGGGTCAGTAGACTACAGTTGCAAACTGGTCACAATATTTCTGTTTGTGTGATTGTTTCTGTGATACGATTGACTGGTAACCGATTGACTTCTGCTTTTGTAGTTTGCTATCTACGATGGTTAACAGGGGTTCCCTTCATTCCACCTGTTTGACCAGTTGGAACACGGGCATAATTTTCCCCCGACAAGCGACGTTCTTTCTCATCAAGCGCGACGTATATTTCGCGCGCGAATCGGACTTCTGTGGAAAGTTTGGCCGAGATGTCTGGATAGTCGCTTCGATTCAAAGCAGGCGTTTGGTTCATCGATTTGACACCTCAACAACTAAGCTATTGGTAGAAAGGGCGGCGAGGCGCTTTTTTTTATTGTCTTTACCGTAATGACATGTGACAGCTTGATTGATCGTTATGTGACCAACCAAGTCTGAACAATCCGCAGTGTACACGTGCATAAAAAGGCAAGTGGCACTTGTACGATGAAAATTTCAAGTTGAAATCAGTGACTCAGCCCTGGTATCTTTAACAAGTTTCCTCGAGGGATGACAAGTTTCAAGTGAGAAAGTGTAGGTTCCGCTAATCGGGCTTAGAATCGAAGTAATTGGTTTACAAAGGCTTATTATAATACAACCTTCAATTGACGAATGATTGCAGTATGTTTCAGTGCCTCTCGCCTTGTTGGAAAAAAGGTGGTGTCCAATCGAAAATAGACGGGGGAGAGGGTTTTTGACAGAGCCCCTTAGCGTATACTGCACGTGCGTCAAGCGAATTACAACTAAGAACGCCACCTGCGGATATTAGCAATTGTTTCAACATGGAGAGAAAACGAAAAAAATGAAAACGCAAGGAGGACGGTACATAAAACAAGCTGATCACACGCAGAGAGTTTTTTTAGAATTTTCTTCTTTTAATAGCAAGTTCGCTGCTATATAAAGCCCTTTAAACAACAAAGGCAGGTGGAATATTATTGAAATGGCGTAGGAATTGCGTTATTTTATGTCACGGTGGCATATATTGACGGCCTGTTGACAGTTCGAGCTGTCGATCATAAGTGGTTTCGCGACATAAAGGACGCCCTTGAAATTTGATACGTCAATTGCTGCAACCTTGGCGGCTCTGAGACAATAAGAGATCTCATGGGCAATTGGGTTCGCTTTCACGCTATTCTTTCTAAAGCGCGAACAATTGAACCACACACGGTCTGGTGGAAAGCTTCCACAACTCATATGGAAGGAATGGGTGAAGCTTTAAGTTCACTTTAGGAGTCAATTTAAGAACTACCTCTCAATTGTGGATTGGCTTTTTGAAGCAGTAGCAAAAGCTTAGGATGTAGGCAAGCGCCAGCCTCTATGTAGTTTATTAGACTGCGGTATGACCCTAGAATGATCATTTAACCGTTGAAACCAAGCTTTTGTGTCTTTATGGATCAACTGCTGTCGGTGTCTTTGATTTCGGTTTGTTGTTTTTCGCGTGGCATTTTTCGGTACTTTAAGAAGGTGCTTGAAAGTGTGAAATGTTTTGTTCGTTTTCTACCTAACGAAGTCATCCTTCTTTTTCCTTGTTAACAAACTTTTTTGTTCTTAACGAATCGATTGTTTATGTGAGAATTAAACTAAAAAAATTATCTATGATTGCCAGTTTTTGTTGAGGCTTTTTTTGTTCGCTTGACACGTAAACGCTTGTAAAACTAAAATTATTTCTGTTATATCAATGTTGTTATCTTTAAACAGCAAGTACTTTGTGAATAAGGCATCGGTTTTGATGTTTTGACTCGGACTATAGCGGAAACCTCTTAGCTGAGGCACAGTGGTCAAGTGAATGGTTCATAATTAAGTAGCTTCTCGTAACATTCATCGGTGTAATAACAATCGAAGTCTAATACGGTTTAGTTGGATTGGTATTATTGTCAACAACAAGTACGATGCTAAATGTTTTGAATGCGACACCGATCCTCCGCCTCAAGCTCTGTTGCATTCCAATCATAGACGCTGTCTCACTTTGAGTCTTGGACTGAAGAGGTTTGTTGTTAATCAGTATTCACCCCGATTGTTTCCCTTCCGTCGCTGATAACAATTTTATCGACCTCAGTGTTTTGTCGGGATAATGTTGCACTTGTTCAAAGTTTCCGTGATTTTTCCAAAACTAATCATTCCCTCAAGTTGAAGTTCTTTGATGTTAAACGGTGTTGTATACATGTATAGGTCCTTGAGAGAACAAATTATTGCGGTTAAATACACACACTTATACACTCACGCCTTTACTAAAACAACAAGAGGTGTGATACAGGCGGCAAATCTTTCATCTTTGTTTTTTTGAATTGGCTCTCAAGTGATGTGGGTTGTTCGGGGGGTTCTGCTTCTGTTTAATTACATGTTACTTACCACTCTGAATCCACGAATCAACCTTTTCTTTCTAGGCAAAAATACGCCTTCTTTTGAAGCAGTAATATTTCTTGAATAAATAAAATAGCTATTAACCTATTCTAATCGCATTTGTTTGCTCACCGCTTCAGGCGAAATGTGTAAGTGATACCTATGAGCTCTGTCGCGAATATTCGCTTCTCGTGACTTTTCTATATTTTACCTTGTATTGCTGAAAATCGGTTTTTGTGTTGGAGTCAAAAGCCCGTCAGAAAGGCATGAAAGACCAGTAGAGACATAATTAGCAACGTGGAAGGATGTACGGCATTGAACGAGTTTTTATTCAAGAAATGAATTGTGTGCCTTTAGGAGATTAACTCCCGCTTGGTGCAAAAAACTGGATCTCTAAAAGAGCACGCCGCTGGCTCCAGTTATAACTACGTTTACAGACGATTTTGGAAAATTAAACGTCTTGCCATGGAAAAAAAAAGTACAGAAGTCTTTCGACCTTAATAACCCGCCGTCCTTAAAGGAACTAATGTGTTGAAGGCTGTTTTCTACGATGTCGGAAGTTTTCCCCGCTCAAAGGGTAATGTTATGCTAAAATCTTTCAAAAGGCTCCTTGCAACTGCAGCTGCCTTCACTAAGGGTGGAAAGTCCGTGACTTTCAAATACAGTAAACACTTGCTCAGTTTTTTTTTCTTTTTTCAACAAAATTCTACGTACTAGATTAAAACTGTCTCTTTTCGCTCTTTGAGGCGGTTTTACTAGAGTAAGTCGGTTAAAAAAATGGCTCTGTGTTGTCTCTACAAATATCAACCCTGCGCATAAACCTATTTAAAACAACTCCTGAAACTTAGTTTCTTTACAATGGTGTACAGTTTGTTCTTAGGAAAATAGAAGTTCTAACGAGATTGTAACCGAAGCGTGTAGTCTCCGCTAATTAAGAGACTTTTTGCGGGAGCATTCTGAATGATACTGAATTTCGAAGTTTCTTCTGGTCTATACAGTTTTGTTGACATTTCATATATTAGGCGTCCTTATCGAAGCAAGATTCTTTTTCAACCTTTTTCAGTCATGCCAAATTTAAAAATATTTCTTAACCAACCTTGCCGTGAATTGTAACCCCACAAGATTCAAAGACTAACGATACAGTTCCATTCTGTAGAGAAGAATCCACCTAAGATTTTATATTGACCAAATGCTTGAACCTTAAACTTTTCCGCTGAATGAGGTGAGTAAACACACAGAGAGCAATCCGTTTAGTTTTCTCTGAGACTTGTAACATCTGGTTCTTCTTAGGCTCGTGTTTCATATTTAATTCCGTTCTTGTTTCCTCAATAAGCTCGGGAAAATTCGTCTTGTTTCCCTGTGCTGACAGCAGTTTTCATCATAGTTCTGTCCGCAATTTTCAGTGCGATGTGGTTTAGTATATTTGCAAAATTCGCTCGTAAAAGTTTAAATCATATAAAATTTTATTCTTCGCGAAGGAGGCAGAATTCAACGAGCGTTCAAATTTAATGATTTTCGTTTAAGCAGTAAAGTCATTTTGGTAGCTTATATAGAAAAGCATGCGGTCAATGTATTTTGACTTTGTCCGAAACGAAACATATGTGTCCAAAATATAAATTCCATCTGCTTCAAAGATCCAATTCGAGCTTTTCTACCCGGTATTGTAGGAACAAATTCAGATATTTTCAAAGATGGCAAAATTCTTGAAACCTTAAACTTAAAGTGAGCCTAAATGCACAGTTAGTCCACATCACAGGTGTTCTAAGGTCAAGTAAAACTAATCTGAGGTTGTGTTCTAATAAAACCCATATGTAGGTATTTTGGTTGCACAATGATTCTGTATACTATTTTTTGATTCATATAAGCTCCAAAGCCTTTAAATAAATCTGCTTTGGATTTTCTTTCGTATTTCCTCACAAAACTCGAGTTTGAAATGACTCTTACCATGCGCTAAAGTCTTGTGCATGCCTCAAGGCTTGTATTGGTAATATAGGGCTTCTTCCCTTCCTTTCAACACAGTGTATTCTTCGTTACCACAAATATGTCGCTTTGAAAGCCAGCTTTCTTTCAAAATCAAAGGAATCAATTCGCACAATTTCACGTTTCTGTGGGTTCTTTCAACAGCAGCCACAAAGCTAGACGAAAATTTAATAAGTGCTCACCTGAATTCATTTTTCAAATGAATCTGTAGTTATTTGTGGTGTACTTGTACTCATCCATTTATTTACGGATATTGAATGCCGTGAAGACTGAGAAAGCTGGAAAAAGTCCCTTAATACTCTAGAGGATCATATGTTGGCGTAAAAAATAAAGAACCTTTTTTCCTTTGTTTAAATTGAAATTCACTTTTCTCATATCAGTGATATATTTTAATCTAAGCCCCTCGCAGCGTTACTTAGCCCGGCTGTGTCAAAGATAAAAAGTTAAGAATTTCAACGGTTCTTTCGCTCCATCTCACGTCCAATTTTCTTCCTTACAAAACATAGAAAACGGTAAAAAAATATTACCAGGTGTATACCTAAAAAACTCCTCAAACTTAAGCCATCTTCTCAAACAGATTTCGCCACAGTTATAAATTGTTTACTTTTTAGTTGCAATCTGCTCGATTGACTCCTCAGAACGGATAACTTTCCTTAAGGATCTCAGATCCTCTGAGAAGCTGCGAGAAAAGTTGTTTAGTGCATTGTATCGATAAAGTTTTTTTATTAAGACAAAGCGAAATTTTTTTGCGAGTTGACAGCTTCGCTCGACGAGTTGTAAATGAATGTAAGCAGGGGGACATCTGCAGATTGCTTCGCAGATTGAAACAAAAAAAAAAATGGATCGTTCTCTGCGAGGAAATTGTATGTCGGTGTTCCATATTTCAGTATCTCCTTGATTAAACGTCCTTGGAACAGAGGGTTTCATTTCTGATATTTTTCGGTTTTTATCGTAGATAGGACCGAAGTTGGTGAAGGTTTCTGGCGAACACTAAATAGCCCGGCGAAAGTGGCACAGCAGTTTAGCATTTGTTTTCGGTTTAACGACATAAACTAATTACTTTCTTGTTATGAGGACGTAAGGGGAATAAAGGTTAGGTCGAGCTCTTTATAAATGCACCGGTCTTGGTACAGTTGTGTTGAAGGTGGCAAAACGAACTGATCAACAATGCAAAAAGTGCCTTGAAATCATACTGACAAATTGGACTCATTAAGTTGGCGTGTGATGCCAACTAGGTGACTTTCTCTGTCATATTCAATGGTAAATTTGTCTGCCTCCCAATAGTTGTCATGAGCAATTGTAACAAGAAATATTTTCCTTTTACAACGCAAGTTTACACTTGGTAAAGGAAAACCTCCTAACGCCTTCAATTTAGGCATCAGAAAGCAGTTCTGGTCGAATTAAAACGATCTCACACCGATGGGAAACCGGGTGCACCTCGAAGGTTACAGCATCAACAAAACCTCTTAATTCACAAATTATTTAAATGATGATCTTGGTCGCGGTATTCCTTTCGCCGGAATATCGCTGATTTGAGTTGCTCTTGTCACGTAAACTACGAATGGATAATTCTATCCCAAACTCATCTTGGTGCTAAATCATAAACAGCGTAAACACAGAATGAATAACCTCAGTATTACGTTTACAAATGACAACAAGCAGATCAAACCGTACCTAGTACTGGGGAACCCGCATTCATGTTTCGCGCTCGAGGCAGATTTTCCGGAGTGCTAAAAGATTTGTGTACTGAACACAGTTTCTAGTTTTGAGCGTATTGAGTCAATAGACTCACCGGATCTTAGCTTCCAGTTCCCCAAAGCTCAGCCATTCATATCCTTATTATGAGGCGGGCCCAAGATCTGCCAACATCCACAATTGTATTGCTTGAATATTCATCACCTCAATTTGCTTTAGTCTTTGTCGCGTCTCGACACATCGCTATATGTTCCTTGTTGCATGTCTACCTTGACTTATTAAATGCCACTGAGTTATTCAAAATGTAGTACCAAGCACGGCAAGCAGGTCTCGTATCTTGCCCAACTAGTAAATAATTCACAGCAAGCAGTAAATTCGAACATTGCAGGAGCATGCATAACGGTCGCATGTTAATAGATCGTACGGGTGGGTATATTTGAGGAGCTATATGGTGCCGGAGCTAGAGCCAGTGGGAGTAAAAAAAATCGACTGTGGATTTGTTGAAACTCGGTATTTTAAACCTGAACCAAGGATAACTCCTGAGATTTTACCAAGCTCTTACTATATTTCATTTTCAGTTCTATCGTTCAGTCGTGTCTCCATGATGCAAGTTTGATACAAGATGCCCGATTTGTGCGTGTTTTTTTTCTTAAATCTTTATGCATAAGTTTTATCGCTTTGTGTGTGTTGTAGAGTCAAATTTGAAATCACTGAAATTCCTCCCTCTTCAAAACGGTACTTCTTTCGGCACAGGGAGCGACCATTTTAACCTCTCAGCTCTGTTATCATGTATATCTAATTTGTGTGGAAATTTTGGCGCGCTTTTCTACAAGCCTGAGCAAATGAAGCAAAAATCTGACCCAACACAAATTATACCTCATAAACATCAACCAATGCATATAAATTTCTGTTTTTGAAATGATATATTTTACCAAAAAGTTGCGGATATAATTTATTTCTCATAATGGGTGTAGTCATGATACCAATCAGAAAAATTCATTAAACGAGAAATATGGTTAAAATCGCCCTTGCTTCCAAAAATAAGGTAAAATATTTGTGCGCTAAAGCGTTCACGCGCCGCTCGCCTTAAAACTCGTTTGTTGCTGTAACTTCGAAATTAGCATTAAACACACGCTTTGCTCTGTAAATACGACATGTCAGGCGGCGAACACAAGGTAGCTTTTGACAGGGCGGTCCGCCACGAGTGTGGGCGAAGTTGACAGCCAGTCAAACTTGTCAAACTTTCAAAGAAAACCGAAAAAGCAAACATTGAATGTAAATTTTTCAGTGTGTGAAAAGAACTTTCGGATGTTTGTATTGCTGGATAATCACCACACACCGAGTGACAGCTCAGGCCTTTATATGGATTAAATTATTCGAGCTCTGCAGTTGTACAAAGTAAACAGTACATAAATTGCAAGGAAGCGCCGTGCACTTTTCACAAGCTACCGGAAAGTTTGTTTACGAGCTAGCTATTTTAGGCGCCGCTTATGCGAATATTTTAATAGTTAAGTGGGTCGCTGACAAGAGTTGTCAGAACCAGAAGAGATGCCTTAAATAATAATTGACATGCCCCATTTTAATTCTCGTTTAAAATCAAATGCTGTCAATTTTGAGGCTACCAGAAGGTAATTGTAACCCACAAAAAACGCCCAGTTTTTGCATCGCTTCTTCTTTCAAGATCTTTCATTGATTTGCAGCCTGTCAGCAAGATAAACCGCTTACTTCAGTCGTGCGACTAACAATAAACTGAATTAACAATTTCCTTCAAAGATCTAAAGTACCTGAACTATTTCCTCTTCCAAACAGTTGTGTTTGAAGAAAAAGCGTGAAAGTGTGAAAGGTGAATTTGAAGTGACTTTAAAATGAATGCAAAGTTCTGTTGTTGTCGCTACCTTTTTTCTACCGAGAGCATCTCACAATCAACACGCTGAACCATTAAAGTCATCAGCTGAACACGGTGATGAAATTTAGTCAGGTTCATCATTTTCCTACGGAAACAGCCTTTCACACGAAACCGTTACGCGCTAACCAGACAAGACAATTCGCAAACATTGTGAGTTTCCTTTCTTTTCAAAAAGAGTTTTGGTTACCACGTCAAACGCGAGTGACATTCACTTCTAATATTCATTCGACTTATTCAAATTAGTGGAGCAAACATTACTGAGATGAGAAGTAGGCCACTGAAAGCATTTCAGCCCGAGTAGTTTTTCGTTCGCTAGTTGAAAGAGCTGTTGATTGCCTTAAGCGAGGAAAACGTCATTGAATTGTTCTCGATACAGGGTTGAACCCCCCTAAAAGTTTTATGGCACACTGAGCATTTAGAAGGCGAGAATCCTTTCCTTAGCAGGTAGGCAGTTTTATTTCAAGAACACGTGTGAATCCGCTCCCAAACTTAATGTTTTCGGAGTCCGAAATCCTCACCGCTTGAAGCAACATAATACGTATGGAAGGCTTATTGCTAACTTCCCAGTAAAACTATAAGATAGAAAACGCGTTGCCTTTTCATTTTCTTAAACGCTATTACTATTACCATAAAAATAATTCCACGGTTTCCAAGCTACATGCTTGTTAAGCTTACCGAAGATTTCTCACTCAGTAATCGAGAACAGCGAGTGTTAAGAAAGCCTATATACATCTAAGAAATTGAGACTTCTTGAGGATAATTTCTACATTTCAAACATCTTTTTTCTGTTTCTGAAATTAAGAAACTAGATATCATAAACGCTGAAGGCACTGTTTTCAGTTAACAAAGATGATCCCGCGTAGTTTAGAGTACTGATCATGGCAGGCTAAACCAAATGTGAGTGATACTTGTGATAAATCAGTCTAGCTCAGTGCACTGAGCTAGACTTAACAGTCTGAGCAATTCTAAACTAAGTGGTAAAACACGTCTTTAACTGGCTAGAAGGAATTGGTTGAATGAACACCTACCAGAGGTTTTCAGGATTTCGTAATTCACAAGAGAAGTAAACATCGATGTACTGATATGAAACCGCCATTTCGTATTTTTTCGGTAAGAACTTAAATAGACAGTAGTTAACAGCGATACTTACGATTGACCGAATATCCTTTTATCTGAGCATGTAAGACGAGAAAAAGCTCTTGAAATTCACAGATAAATGGTTGCTTCGGATGACAAATTGGAACCTTGTATTGAGTTTCAACTGAATAAATTTGTGTAATACAAAATACCTTAAAAACCAAGGAAAGTCGTGATCGACTGTTACCAACACAGTCCCCGAAGAGCTTGGTTAGGAATCAATTATTGGTTTCACCAAATTTTTGTACTAAGTCATATACCTTCTGAGGGGAAAAAGTTTTTCGTTTTAGAAGTTTACTCTTTATTTTTTCGTTTCTTTGATGTACTGGAGAATACCAATTCGTAATAGGCACATTCAACACAAAAATATCTTTCAAAATATTATTAATGCAATGTCAGTAAAATACAGATGTGTCAGTCGAAGACATGTTGTCTTGAGGACAAGTAAACGCTTGTTTTACTCTTGTAATGGCATACAGCGTTCATGTAAAATTTTGTAATTCCTGTGGTAGAGTTTAAGAGGCATGTTTTCGTTTCTATGTAAAGCTTGAAGAGGTCGCTTGGTGAAAGGTTTAGTGAAAACAGTATTGATTCTCGCGACATTAGGCAGATCAGCTTTACAATTTTCGCTGATTTCCAATGAAGGATATACTGTAAATGTGGCTGTAAGGCTTCGTAAAAGTTATTAGATGGAGGCTAATTTCAGTTAGTATTTGAAGACGGTGTGATATCTGAAACCTCATATTTTAACTAAATGGGAAATAGCTACTGATTTCTTCGACTGTTGACTCTGTTCACGATATTACTGAACTACAAGGACAAGCAGTTTTAAAAGATTTTCTTTTCTCGATGATCTGTGATAACTTATTAATATGGCTTGTATAAAACAAAGCCACGAGATCGAAAACTGTACTTTTTAAACGTTCTTTCATCTTCTACTCCCTTCAGTGCTCTATCTATGTACTTCGCTGAATATTTGTAAAAGACATAACATCAATTAGTCTTGGAATGAAAACAGACCACAGACTACAAAAGATATATTTTTACATGGCTTCATTAATTCAACGCGCGTTTAATATTAAAAAAGATCACTCAAATCGTGTGTCGTACACCAGGTGAACATTCAAAAGGTTTTAACGTACGGAATAGGATTCAGTGATGGATTTCCTCGTTGGAAAAGTCGAACTTCGAGTGGAACAGTGACACAAGTTTCAACTCATCAACATGCAGTTTGAGATCTCTTACAATTTGGAACAAAGTTGATAAGCAAGACGTGTTTCTAATGTAACAAATCCTAGAGGTGCTGTTGTTCACTGGTGACTGAACTTAATTGGCGGTTGTGGAAACAACAGGCATTTTAACAAGAGAAGTTTCTATTTTCCGGAATACAAGAAAGTGTTGTGTAGTTTTGCATTTCTCTGATAATCTAGTTACCTAGTATAAGGAGTAAGTTGCCACCATTTAAAGCAGAACACAATATGACTGATTACTTTCAAAGAAAAGTGTGCAAAAAAGAATATTGAAGCACAGGTGTTTGAATGAATTTTAGGTGTGTTTTTATTCCTACCGTTTTAAATCCTTGACTCTTTCTGCACGCGTAGGGAATTATTCTAGGAAAAAAATATTTCATTTTCTGAAGTGCTAGTTTTTTTCAACTAAAGACACTTTAGAGTACAACATAAGCTGTTCAACCCGCTTGGTTAGAAAGAAATCTATGTTATTGTCAACCAGCATTTTCGCACCTGAATGCTAATAAATAATGTATTCTTTTTCAAGGCGTCATTTCTTTAAACAAAACTTGTAGGGGGGAAGTTGAACCAGCTTCGCTTCAACGTTCCTTGTAGTTTTAAAATATACCTCATCAGATCTTGTCCCTGGCCAATGTACATATCTGACCAATAATTGTGAAATCAACAGTTTAAATTTCGTCTGAAAATCAGAATTTGTTTTAATCAATAAAAGCTAAAAACTGTCTTACTGGTTACTTGCTTATCATTATTGAAAAATCTAAATCGTAAAAAATCGAAACGTCATTCTGCTTGTTATTGTTTTTGTTTTTCTTAAATAAGGACAAACCAAAGTGACTAGGCTCATCAAACGATGATAATTTACAAACATTCACACACAGCAGTCAGTTTAAATGAAGTATCATATGCTGGAGGTAAGACAAGACGAGACGTTTCGCTGAAGAGACATTTTCCCCTAAAATGACTTATACTCTTATGGTTAAATTTCCAAATATTAACGATGATAATGCGCTGGTAGTAAAACAAAATAATAATAACAATGATAACAAAGATGATGATGGTTTTTAAAAGTTGTACTGCCGTGTGTCCAATGCAACTCAAATCCTGACACACAAGTTTTACTTTCTATCCCTGCTTGCAACGTCTAAAATTACCTCGAAGTTACGAGTTGTAGATTGAAGCTCCACGGATAAACTAGGAAGAAAACAAGAGGCTTTTAATTAAGTCTATTCATAGGTACTCTGATTATATTGCATTGAGATGTTCGTCCGAAGCCTCCATTATGTCACAAAGTCACAGCTGAGAAGGACTAAATTGAACAAATAACTCCAGTTCGAGTAACAATTAGGATTTTTTTTCTTTTTTAAAAAGTTACCATGTTAAGACATTTAATCTTGGAATCAGTTGAGAGGGGAAAAGTTCGAAAGTAAAATGCAGGGAAGAAGTGTGATCCAATGATATCTGTCACTATTCATAAACGACTTGTCACCTGAAAAGCAATAGAACATGGCAATTTCAACATTTTGATCAACTCTTCTCTGAGTCGCTTCCTGGCTGCTAATAACATCCACTTCCGTTTTACTAACGAGCAATAACAATCGTTGAAGAACGGTGATGGAAAAAAAACTTGGTATATGTTTTGTAGGTCAACTATTTTGTGGGTAAAGCAACAGCTGGTCGAGAGAAATTTAAAAGCAGAACATTTCAAATTAAATGTGACTCGTGCCAATTCATGTTGAACCAGATATGTCAGTTTAAATGGTAAATTTTTCATACGACAAAAAAAAAAATTCTTTTGTTTCGATAATGGTTGATGAATATTTGTGTCCTTTGTAAGAAAGCCATATTTTAAAGTTTACATTTTTTGATGCTATCGCCCAAGTCACATTTTTCCCAGAAGAGTTTTGTCTATCTTTTAGTACAAGAGTTCGCCGCCATTTCTCCGTTGAGTAACATCTCTTCGCTATATTCCTTCCAGGTGTCCATGAAACCTGTCGTTCCTGGAGATGTCAGCAGTCATCACTTTCGTTGCAGATGGATAATCGCTAAAATGACAGCCTGAACAACCTTTTTTTTTTAGCACTTGTCTGAAGAAATACCCCACATGATTTTTATCACTGGTTTATTTAATTTTCAGGAAATAATTTTCGATATAACGCAACCGCAGAGCCAATATTGCGTTCATATTTGAAAATGAAACCTTTTTGGTGTGGTTCAAATTGTTGCAGAGTAAATTCCCTCTCTGGTTGCACCTGTCTTAGCTTTCAAAGTGACTAGCTCGAGACAAAAGTTTACAAATGATTGCAATATCAGTTAACGAATAAAAATTAACGCATTCTTGTTCCGCCTCTCACCTAATTTCTATGAGGTTTGAGATGAAATTTTTGAACAAAAGTTTTCGTTAAACGTCCATGTTTTTAGTTCATTTATGGTAGCGCGTCTTGAATGCACCGCACTGTAAGAGTGAAAGAAGACCACTGCTTCCTCTACGAATTAATTACAGCTAAATTATTTCTCTGTGTTTTCAGCTCCATACTTTAAAATTCAAAACGAATAAATTGTACTCTCAGGTTATTTCAAAAGATAAAGTTTTAATTTTCCATTATCTTTAAAATTGCAATCTACCAATAGTTACGAAAAATAGTGGTCTAACACTCAGTTACAGAGTTTTTTCGCGGTGCTTTGCTTTTGCAGAGTCCCTTTGCTCTACGAGGGATCTGCAAAGCAATTTCATTTTTTCTCCGAATTACCAAAGCTTTATTTCATACAGTTTGACACAAATTCCCGCAGGTCCAAACTACTGACCACCTGTTCCAAACTGAGCAATCTATCTTTGCAAATTGGTGTGGGAAAACATGAAACAATTTGGAAACTGAAAGATAGAATTTTGATAAATAAATTTCTAGAGAGTTGCTATTCTATTTCGTCGATTGTTTCGTGTCTTCTGACATTTTAAACAATGACTCGATAGTAATAGATCCTTTATAGAAAACAAAAGATTTCTGTAAAATATGCGTTCTGAGTCCATTTTGAGTTATAAAAAATCATATAAGTTAGAGATTTTCGCCTAGAGAGCCTAACAGTCATGAGAGGAAAAGCCAGTTCTAAGCTTCTAGAAACAAAGACTTTGTTTAATATTATAACCATTTAATTAACCAATTAGATAATTAAACTAAATGTTTTGTTTTAAGATAATTAATAGAATAGACCTGCATTGTTGTGTCTTAGCAAAACGTTTCGTAACGTTTCTAGTTGTCACTTGTTGCCTTAGTTTGTTTTGGATGTTGCATTTTCTTTCACGTGAATGTCAAATATAAGAATCAATTTCTTCACGTTTTCAAAAAGTTCGGAAGGAAACTCATAAGTGATAAGACAAATAAAAAAAATACTGCATCGTTGATAAGAAAATCGGATTATTCTAAGATTTCAATGCTATGAACTTTTTCCTCACTTGCTTTTGGGTTCCATAAGATAGATTATCAATGTCATTATTATCAAATTCTAATATTATGTCGCTCTTGAAACTTGTCTTGAAAAATTATCAGACAGAGCAGAGATGAAGGTTTGAAGTTCAGTTTTTGTTTACATGTTGCGAAATCCAATTGCGTAATCGCTTACCGGCTTGACCCTCGTGTTTCGGCCTTGCTGAATGATTCGGTCATGCATAAATTATCTTAAAGTTTTTTTTTTCCCTCGGTGAATTATGATAACTACATCCTCACGTGTGAATACAATTTTTTTTCGATCAACTCTTCGGAGTAAAATCCATAAAAAGCAATGTTCTTCGTGGTAGCTCTGAGATGCTCTTCAGTAAACAACCCAGTTATCGACTCTTAAGTCACCAAACTCAAGAGGCTTCTCAAGTTCAATAACATTTTCAATGGGTCGTTGCAGTGAAAATATCAAAACAATTTTTCGGAGCTTAATAAGAAAATCAGAAGTGAGACAAGGGCCTTTTGGCCAAGGCCGAAAGTCAAAGAAAACAATTGTTTCATCGCTCGTCTTCTTTTGAAGTCATTGTTGCAATTGTTTGCAGCTTTCTATCGCCAGGGGCTCGGAGCGGCATACGAAAGACCCGTGGAAGAATAGAGGAGCGGCACTCACAAAAAAAAGATCTTTAATAATTTTGCGTAATCGAAATGTTTATTCTAAACATGATGGGACGAGATAAACGCAAATTGGACGCAACCCATTCGTAAAATTGCTCGTCTATATTTGAAAACTCTTGATTTTCACCATGAAACAAATTGTTTGTACTATTTTACTTCCGTGTCGGTTACTGCAGATAGAATTAACTTATGTAAATAACCTATTTAAAGCATTTCTCTGTGCGGCGGTTAAATCAAAAGGATTTTATAGTTACTTTTCAAAGTTATTTATCTTTCTGTTTGACGCTGTTATCGATAAAGTCAAGAAAATAACGAGTTTGTAATGTTCTACTTTACACGATTATCTCGCCCCTGTTTGTTACTGCAAGCTGGGATAAAGAAAATTGTTTATCTAACCTGGCAACTACACGAGTTTTTGTTTGCGATTCAAATTTAATCAAGTACTTTGATAAAGTGATGAAGAAAAATTACACCGAGTTGTTTTGACGCCGTGATTGCAGTACTAGAGGGCGAATTATTCCCAGCGTATTCAGTGGTCGTAAAGCTAATCTGAAGAAGCCTATTATTCTTGATAACATAATTAAAATTCAGGCCATTGATAAGATTTGTTTATATGTTCCGTTCAAAATAAACCTCCTGTCTGCCTTGTGAATGAGACAGAATGTGCCGACAGTCGGTACGAGATAGCGGCATTCTTTTAAGCTTCAAGTGGGGTCCTTTTAAAGGAGCTCTGTGCTCTCTTTTACTCAAGAGACATTTCCAAGAAACCACCCTGACGACTGACATCGAATAAGGCCGACTCTCGCAAGAAGTCGCAGCTTATTTAGACACGTTTTTCAGCCATGAGGTTAAAGATGACTTTCTGGCTTCGATAATTAGATAATTATAGGTTCGTGTGATCAAAGGATAGCGGCTTGCCTTGTTCTATGGTGTATTATTGTTTTTATTCAATCGTAAGCAGTGACAGGCACCGGTGGGTTTTGTAGTCGCCCACAAAACATGTCGGTATGGGGTCGCTCATTAGGGACCCCTCCGCAGAATGCCAGCTTCTGCTCTGAGGGCGTGTTCAAACGATAATTTCATCGACTCTCACATGGAGACAAATTTTGAAATTCTTAGCATCTGATCAAGAAACTCTTGCTGGTTCTTAACTGTTTTGGGCTTATGAATGTGGTTTAATTTGTTAAATGTCACAAACTGCTGTATCCCTGGCTCGTAAGTTTGGTTTATTGATCAAATTATACCTGGTGTAGTCTTAAAATAACCGATAGAAGAATAGTTTCAGTATTATTCACTTCAACATGTGTCTCGCTATTCTCTTCCTCGCTTTTGAAAGTCAGGAAAAAAACATTTTTTAACAGTCTTCTATCCGGTGCTAAGAGCTTTGAAGCTGTTAGGTTTAAACTCTGGTAATCAAAAGCCTTATGTCAGAAGTCTCAGTCGTTTCTCCGAGCATTATACTTCAGACACCGAATCACTTCCCTCACTTGAACAGGCTATTTCACTCACATACGTTAATTGAGAGCTACTTCAATGCGACTAAAAAAGCTGGAATAAGCATATATTTGTTTTAGTGCGAGCACTTTTAGATCACTATTTCGTCACCGAGTGTGTTAGAGAGATCAGTGTACTCAAGCAGCTGGCCTTTCAAAAGTTCCCAAGAACTCTAATTTTACCTTCGGATGGTGTTATTAAGTGTCTTTTAAGATCCAAAACAGGAAGGACTTTTCTTTCAATAGAACTCTTAGGAGAGGGATACAAACTTTTAAAACAAATTTTCGAAAAGCTAAAATATACTAAAGTAGACCGCAAACCGTTTATGTTCGGACAGCCGAGTGAGCAGGCACGACGTAAACCATTGCAGACTCACGAGCTGTAACTTAAATCAACTTGTACTTGAACCTGATAGAATTAAGTTTTAAGAGCAGTTGAAGTTTATTTCGAATTTGAAGCCGCTGTCGCCGTTATTGTTATGAAAGCACAAGGTAATAAAACCTCTATCTTTCGCTTGTGTTCGCCTTTGAGCCCATGCGAAATTCATGCAATAATTGCGTTCCTTGAGGTAAAATAATACTAACATTTGTACTCATTTGATTATATATTTTATGAAAGTCTTGTTCAAGTTACCTGCCATATTTCCCTTTGGCAAACTGTTCCAGTCCTGGGTTAATCATCCAGCTGCCACGAACAGAAAATCGATTTCCAAAAAATGTTTAGCTATAGACTAGGCTTGCAGAAATCATGTGATCCAGTTATGGAAATTGAAATAAAGTTATCGTTATCTTTTAAGCTGTTGATGTAGCATGTCTTCATTTAGGAACCAACACTAGGAGATATACTATGCTTCCAAAGAGTATCATGCTTTGGAAAAAAGGAACACTCGAGTCAGAAACTATAACACAAAGCGAAATATTACGGTGTGGAAAATTAATTAGTGAGCTGTTTACAGACACTAAGGCACTTTTGTTAAGATTACAAATGTAACGAAAAGAAGCCACGCTTTTTGGTTTCTGTCAGAAGATTGAACAGGGGGAATTGACGCCAAATAAAAAAACAATTATAAACCGGGAAACAAGGAGAATTAAAGCCACAAAGCAAACCAGTAAATTCGCCCTACCCGTAGGTACAGCTGACGAGAACTCATTTGAGCTGTGGAGTACTTTTATTGCAGCAGACATTTGCTGATCTTTACTCCTTGAAGGTTCACTTTTATGACATGAATTAAAGTAAAGAGAGATCATGTGAGTGCTCGTGATGCGCGCTAAAATGCTTGTTTTACTGCAGCTAAGAATAAGGTGCGTATATTCTGCCATTAAAATTATGCAACAACAACCTAAATCACTTTGCCTAAAAAACACCTGAAGACTGCATGGATTAACGTTTCAGCGCGGTTACATACGAGTTCAAGAAATTTTGATTATGAGCCTGGATTGTTCAGGCAATGTAAGTGGAGGGCAGTTAGAATGAAGAAAACCCTCTGTTGCACAAATATGAATCATCGAATCTCCGGCCACAAGGGAAGAAAAGGAAGATTTCATGAACTCAAAGACTTCAAAACGGATCATTTCCATAAGAGTTTACACATTGAGTTTCTGAACGAAATTGACTGAAAGTAACGTAACTAGTAGAAGGGAATGTAGAATCATGAATTGCCTAAGTCCCGAATTTTTTCCCCTAAAGCACTGTGGTTTTCATCTCTATCAAGTGGTCACCTCTATTGAGCGGTCGGTGGTCACCCTGCACCTTGTCATAACGGCTTGTTTGTATTGTTCTCCACCTGAACAATCACACAGAGCGGAACCACTCAAATAAAACTAAGAATAAACAATCAAATAAATTTTCATTCATTTTTATCTCTTGAAATCAAAGTAAGTAGTATTTTTAAGTGACTTTTTGTCCATTAAGTGGTCAGTTATGGCGTTAAATTCAATGCATTGTCTAATCGTTTTTCACAAAACCCGTATTCTGTGGAACCTGCGTATTAAGCGGTCACCCCGTTTGACTGTACATACGAGGTACTGCCTCAAAGGTTATGTTGTTTAAAAACTGCGTTCTGCCCAAAGATTTAGTGTCTACTTCGCGATAACGACTTTAATTTACGCAGGTTTTCCGCAAACAATGTCCGAATACGATGTTAGACTTCATTTAAATGTATTGAACTATGCGCTGTCGGTGTTTGATCGAGTTATTCCATCATCAGAACGCGCCATTTTGTTTAAAATATATTCAATAACAATTTCATCTTCTAAAATAAAAAGATAAAAAAGGAATGAGTACAGAGTCCTCAGGTTAAACAGCCAGTCTTCTGTCGGAACGTAATCCGGTTTTCGAAAGTCACTATGACAGAAAACAACAACTGCCAGACATGGTGAGTTTCACTTTCACTTGCTGCAAATTCAAGCGCTTCTACTAACTAACCCCCCCCAGCAGCCCCTCAAAAATATTAACGCTGCGACACGAGCGTTTCTTAGCTCGCAAAGAAATCCGAGTTCGTTAGTAAACCGAGCCGGCGATAGGTATGCTATGGGGTCTGGCACTAAGTGCTAGACCGCCGGCTAACCCCTCCTCAACTCGTCCCAAATCTTCCTGCAAGCGGATGAACGCGTTTCCTGCTCGAGGTCCTGCTCGCAGGCTACTTTTTACTCCACCAGCCAACAGGTCTTCCAAGTCAGTAAATCTTCTTTATATCCTTCTGATTATACTAGAAACAAACGTAGATCTGTAAAAAGCCTAAAGTTAAAAGGTGATTTCAAACTTCGTGCTCTGAAAGAAATTTTGAGAAGTATCCTAGTATAATATAAAGTTAAAACAGTCCCCTTGATAATACGATAATAAAAGAAAAGCTCCACTGTTTAACGTAGATTTCTAAATTCTATACATAGCTACTCAAATGGCTTCTTACATGAGTTTTGTAGCCTTTAGTCTGATTATTTTTTTTTTCTGCTTTTCATTTCTTCAACTCATGAGAAATTTACCTTAGCGATAAATAGGCTGAATGCCTCCACATGATTTGACTTACAAGTCAAGCGATATTTTTAGTATCTGGTGTTTACAAGTTGATAAGGGTGTTGTGACTACTGGAGCCACAAGTCAGCTATTGTGAATGATTTTAAATACATTTTCCAGCAAATGCAAGCTGATTTATTTTCACGTCGACTTACTCAATTTGTTTTGAGTTTTACAAGTTTATTAGAGAGCAAAATACCCAAACGTTATTTGATTAGATTTGCAATGTAATCAGGGTGATACAAAATTAAATCTATAATAACTGATCACATCAGTACGAAATAATTCCTGTCAGTCTAGTTTAGCTAAGTCACCTATCAATAGTAGAGAACTTGTAGCCCCAAGAACAGTAACATCTGGGAAAAACCTCATATGAAATTACTCCTTCTTAGACCCGCAGTTAGACTCAGTCTATATTTGTACAACAAAAGGTAGCACAACAATACAGCCATTTCGCTCGTGTTCCTGAACAGAGTTTTTTTAAACATGAAAAATCTTGCCTTTTCCCTAGTTGCTAAACACACTCAGGATATGATCTTGTTCATTTTGCTTCTTGTGTATTATTTTGTCCATTTTCCTGCTGATTGTTGTTAGTGATGCGACTGACCAGTGTATAGAGGCCTGTGTTGTATTATTGAATATTTTTAATAATTTTGTCCCACGTCTTTCTTTCAGTTGATATTTATGACAAAGTAGAGAAGGAAATTGGAGAGATGAGACTGAAAACTGAATGTTTAGGTGAAGACAGAATACAACATTACAGACTCAGTGACAAGAAAATCCTTGTGTATGGTTATTCTGTGATAGGTTTCAGCCTCAGGATTAATTAAGATGTTCTATTATTTTCGATTTGTTACGAGGTCATACCGCAGTGTGAGACAAAACTTGTTTTTTTGAAGAACCTACAGTTTAATCTGAAGATGTTGTGTAAACTGTGTTAGAGGGTAGTTTCATCCAGTGCAGTAGCCTGGAGAACCTCAATTATACCTGATAAAAAAAGAATATTTATCTCTATTAATATGAACCTAAACATCGATAACTGAGAGGTCTGGACTGGGTACAGGCAGAGTGAACGTTAATACTTTCCCTTTTCTGTAAGATTGAGCAATTTGTTTCGCATGTAAGTCATAATACTTGAATGGGTAAAGCCAATGGCTATTCACCACGCTAATGCGTTTTTATTACAAAATTACTTTAGTATTACTGCTTAGATGTATGTGCACGTGTTTTTAGTAATCTTGCAAGTAAGCAAGCAACAAGTTTATTTCTAGCATTAAGAAAGTTTTAGTTTCCCTCCCACCCACACCATCGACAGTTATGACTGTACCTTAATCTTATTCGTGTTTGTAGTTTATTCTTGATTGCTGGACCGTTGGTTTAGTGTATTCGTCCAATATCTTTGTTATGTAATAGTCTAGTGTGTTATTTACGTAAGATATATACATTTAATAGAGTGTTTGGTCCCAAAACAAGTCTCTGTCTGTTGTGGTGTTTATTTTTGATCTCAGATGCTCAAGTGGCAGAACCAAAGCTAAATTCATGGGCCATATAAATTCTGGACCTGTCGTGTATTTTATTATTAGTCATTCAGTCAACCCTTGTATCTGAAAGATATACTGGTACACATATTTACTAAGTTGAGTGCAGAGCCTTAAAATTGTCATTCAGCCATGCTGCTTAAGTGTTCTCATTGTACTTTTTATGTAGAGAAAGGTGGATTGATGGGTTAATTTTGATCCTTTAATTTGTGTGTGTACATGTTTAATTCCCTGTGTTCTTTATTCTGAAAACCATCTGGGTCTCATGCTGTGAGGGTAAACCAGGGTAGCAATTGCTCTGTAGCCAACTTTTTGGGGCCCACATAACTAGACTTTTTGGTTGTTTAACCCTTTGACCCTCTAAGAGTGACTAACATCTAATTTCTCCCAACAGTATCACCCCTGAATCACACACTAAGGTCATGAGAATAATGGAAATGATCAAAAACTACAAAAGCCCTGGATTGTTTGGGAAGTTCTTCTTGTCAGCACCTTAGGAAACATATAGCTAACAGAATGGAGAAAATGCATGCTAATGTTGGTGTGTAAAGGGTTCAGGCCCGAATGAAGTGACTATGAGTAGCACCACTTGCCTCCCCTGTATGTGATGTAAGTCTATTGCAGGTTACCACCCAGCATCTTGTTGGGTTTCTCCAGCAGTTTGTCAGAACCTATTCTTGACATCTTGTTCCTGGGTGGAGACAGGACTTGTGAGAGTGAAACAATCTGTTAAGGAACACTTACTATGGCTTGGGCAGGAATTTAACCCAGACCCCTCAATACACTGATCTTTAGGTAAGCATATGTCAGTCTGTTGGTAATAAATAATTATTGGTGATACATGATTTTCTCCACTGTTATGACTGACTTTCTGAAACATTTCTTTTTAATTTCTAGGGGTTTGGTAGAGCTGATTACTCCATCACAGTCGAGAGACTTAAAAAAGCTCACCCAGATTATGAAAGTATTACCATTGTTACAATTTGTACGTGATTACATGCGCCATCAATGTCTAACTAGACTGAGATCGAGTTACATCTATATAGTCTTACAACGCTGTATGCTACTGAATGGTTGATTAAAACGGGTCTTGAAACATGGTGGCAGCGAAATAGGATAACGAATCCTCCGCCTACCACTTACGGAGTCGAAAACAGTTGAAATCATCTTGGTGTAGTAATGTCCGACTCAGAAACGGCGCCTGAAGCGCCACCACCTGGCTCTTCGCAACAGACCCAAACACAACTGGGGGTTGTGCAACACCCGCCTTTTGGCGCAATGGCCGGGATAATGCCTCCTGGAAAACTAGTTACGACTGGGAATGTGGCGGACAACTGGAAAGTATGGAAACAAATGTGGGGCAACTACATGGTCATTGCTCAACTCGAGCTGAAACCGCCGGCGTACAAAGTCGCATTGTTTCTCCACTGTATCGGTGTTGATGCGTTAAAGATTTTAACGGCTTCCAATTCGACACTCCAGACGATAGACATGATCTGGTAAAGATAATACAAAAGTTCGACGAATTCACCATCGGCGAACTGAACGAAACCTTCGAAAGGTACACTTTCAACTCTAGAACTCAACAGGAAAACGAAAGCATTGATGCTTATGTCACCGCCCTTCGCACACTAGCGAAAACATGCAGTTTTTTTGACTGCATGCGTGATTCGATCATTCGCGACAGGATCGTCCTGGACATTCAAGATCACCGCACTCGCAAACGGCTTCTACAAGAACGGAGTCTCACCCTGACGAAGTGTATCGATCTTTGCAAGAGTTCTGAGGCAACAAATTTGCAATTGAAAACGATCTCGGGCGCCCAGAACGAAGATGTTCACGCTGTGCAAGATAAACACCTGTCTTCCAGCCGCCGTGATGACAAGTCTAGGAAAAGCCGCGCGGGGAAGACGAAGACCTGTAAATTTTGTGGCAAAGCACATCCTTTCGAAAAAGGAAAGTGTCCAGCGTGGGGCGCGAAATGTACGAAGTGCGGTGGCAGAAATCACTTCGCAACAACCTGCACTACTCCGACCAGAAAAGTGTACAACTTGAGAGATGAATCCTCCGATGACAGCGACATGGAGTACATTACAAGCATTGTTGCACGACCGGACATGATACACGCTGTTACACAAGAACATGATTACCCAAGAGTAATCTACACTGAGATGCTTGTGGGCAAGGCAGAAGTGAAATTTCAAGTAGACAGCGGCTCCTCGGTGAATGTCATTTCCGCCGATCTTGTGGCTGATAAGAAGCTTGAGCCCACCACAAAGACACTACAAATGTGGAACGACACAACACTAAAGCCACTGGGTTCCTGTCGATTAATTCTCCACAATCCAAAGAATAAGAAGAAGTTCTTGGTGGAATTCCTTGTCGTTGATAGACAACTGACCCCACTAATTGGAGCAAAGGCAGCTCAACAGATGGGCCTAATTACTGTCAACACTCAAAACTTCACGATCGCAAAACCACCTGAACGATCAAGGGCAAAGGTTAAGAGCGTGCAGACGGCTGACGAAATAGTAGCGGCTTACCCAGAGGTGTTCCAAAGAGAGCTAGGAGCACTACCAGGAACAGTTCACCTTGAAGTCGAACAAGGCGCAACTCCCGTCGTCGCACCTCCACGCCGTGTCCCAACGTCACTCAAAGAGAAACTGAGGAAAGAACTGGATCGACTACAGCAATTGGAGGTCATAGCTCCAATCGATGAACCCACTCCATGGGTTAGCAGTCTTGCCGTGGCTGTGAAGAAATCTGGAGCGCTGAGAATCTGTATCGACCCCAGGCCACTTAACACCGCCCTGAAGAGAGAAAGATATCAACTTCCTGTACTTGAGGACATACTCCCGGAGCTCTCAAAAGCAAAAGTATTCTCGACAGTTGACCTCAAGTCGGGATACTGGCACTGTGTCCTTGCCCCTGAGTCCAGCGTACTCACGACCTTCGCAACACCCTACTGAAGGTACAGATGGATTCGTTTGCCCTTCGGTCTCTCCGCCTCGTCCGAGATTTTCCAGAAGCACTTAACTCACGCACTGGAAAGCTTACCTGGTATTCTGTGCATCGCGGACGACATCCTCATTTATGGCTCTGGAGAGACCGACGAAGAAGCCACTGCAAGCCACGACAGGAGTCTCCGAGATCTCCTACAAAGGTGCAAGAACCGCGGCATTGTCCTTAACCCAGACAAGATGAAGCTGAGGATGAGCGAGGTAAATTTCATGGGGCATCTCCTGACGAACAAGGGCCTGAAGCCTGATCCTGCCAAAGTAGAGGCGATCACAAAATTGCCGAAGCCACAAGATGTGGTGGGTGTTCAGCGCCTCAACGGATTTGTCAATTATCTAGCCAAGTTCCTTCCGAAACTGTCTGAAGTCATGGAACCGATTTGTCGCCTGACTCGAAAGGACGCTTCATGGAACTGGTCTTCGGAACAAGACCAGGCGTTTGAAAACGTGCAGAGGCTAGTAACAGAAGCGCCTGTTCTACGTTACTACGACCCTTCCCTAGACCTCACCATACAGTGTGATGCGAGCCAGAGTGGCCTTGGTGCAGCATTACTTCAGAACGGCAAGCCTATAGAGTACGCAAGTCGCTCCCTTACCGACACAGAAACCCGGTATGCTCAAATAGAGAAAGAGATGCTGGCGATTGTCTTCTCTCTTGAGCGTTTCAACCAGTATACATTTGGTCGACATGTACACATCGAAAGTGACCACAAGCCACTGGAGATGATTCTACAGAAACCACTCGCTCGAGCGCCTCGGCGCCTCCAGTTAATGATGACGAGGTTACAGAAATACGATTTCACCGTGCGCTATGAGCGTGGCGAGAACATGCATTTGGCTGACATGCTGTCAAGGGCTTACCTGCCCTACAACGGAAAAGAAGTAGATGACTTCGAATCAGTCAACATGGTCCGTTATCTACCCATATCTGACCAACGTTTAGACGAAATAAGAGCAGAGACCCGGAAGGACCAGTGTCTGCGAGAGCTGTCAGATACTATTCTCGTAGGATGGCCTGAGAAGAAGGGGCATGCTCCAGCACTGATACACCCTTACTTCAGTATGCGCGACAAACTGACCGTACAAGATGGGCTGATTTTCAAAGGAAATTCCGTTGTGATACCAAAGAGCCTTCGCGCAGATATGAAGCTGAAGATTCACTCGTCCCACCTTGGAATAGAGGCGTGTCTGAGGCGTGCCCGTGAATGTATCTACTGGCCAGGCATGTCTGCGGAAATGAAGCACCACATCTCCGCCTATGAAATATGTAGAGAACTCGACAGCACCACGCACCCAAAGGAGACACTAATGTCCCACGAGGTCCCATCCCGTCCTTGGGAGAAGATCGCCACAGACATCTTTACTCTTGATGGCAAAGACTACCTGGTCACCATCGACTACTATAGCAATTTCTGGGAGGTGGACAGGTTGCCGAACACTAAAGCCAGCACCACCATTCTGAAGCTAAAGAGTCATTTTGTTCGCTACGGTATACCTGATCAAGTGATCAGTGACAATGGGCCACAGTTTACAAGTGACGAATTCGCTGAATTCTCCAGAAAATGGGATTTTGAGCACCTTACCAGTAGCCCTGGAAATAGCAAAGCCAATGGCAAGGCCGAGTCTGGGGTGAAGACAGTCAAGCGCATTCTGAAGAAATCAATCTGGGCTGGAACCGACCCATACCTCGCCGTACTCGACTATAGAAACACGCCGACACAAGGGACGACGACCAGCCCAGCACAACGCCTGATGAGCCGAAGGACCAAAACACTCCTTCCTACCACTCAAAGCCTACTACTACCCAGGACCATAAACCTGGAAGTGGAAAAGAAAGAGCTGCGACAGCGCCAGCAAGCCCAAGCCAAGTACTACAACCGGTCCGCAAAGGATTTACCCGGTTTGTCTGAAGGCGATGTTGTTAGAATGAAGCCATTCAAACTTGGAGATAAGTCTTGGCGCAAGGCCAAAGTCACTGCAAGACTCGACGAGCGATCATACACCGTTGAGACGGACAACGGAGCAGTCTACCGCAGAAACCGACAGCACCTGCGGAAAACGTCTGAACCACCAGTTGAACCCACCATCACAGCGCCAGAACCGGATATGGCCAGCGCAGATGAACAGGCGACCACAACCGCAGCGTCTCCCCCTGATCAGAGCAATGCTCCTCAAGAGCCACACCCTGAAGAGGTGACTGTTCCGGAACAATGTCGGAGGTCAGAGCGAGTCAGGAGGAGCCCAGCATACCTCAAGGACTATATCCGTGACTAGACTCGTGACTTTAAATCCTTCTATGCGGTTATCATAGGGTTCAGTGTTCTCGTTTACCGATCCTCTCATGTCGAACTCACCAGCTGATAGATTTTGTCCTATGGCATTGATTCTGAACTGAACTGACATCGACACTTTTATTGGTTAATTTTTTTTCTTTCTTTCTTTTTCTCTTTTTCCAAGCTTTTCTTCACCAAAAAAAAAAAAAAAAAAAAAAAAAAAAAGGGAGGATGTTACAATATGTACGTGATTACATGCGCCATCAATGTCTAACTAGACTGAGATCGAGTTACATCTGTATTGTCTTACAACGCTGTATGCTACTGAATGGTTGATTAAAACGGGTCTTGAAACAACCATCTCCAATGAGGGTTATTAAAAACATATTGAGAAGTCTGAAGGTATTTATTAAGTCATATTTTGTTAATAGTCGTCATCCTGCTAAAAGATTAATTATTTGATACATTGTATAGGATAGGGCACTTAAAAATGGTACAACTTGAGGTCTTTGTATTTGGCAATGCTTTCAGTAAGACTTGGTGAGAGCCTTGTGAGAGACTTGTGAGAGCCTTGCAAGGTCAGTTGTGTAGCAAAATACCTGAAAAAATCTTGACAGCTTTAATTCACTAAAGAAAAAATAAAATTGACACAATACGTAAAAGGAGATGTTTTATAAACTGATGGACCCCCTCCCCACTCAGTGTTCTGTTGCAGACCACCAGATATGACGAACTTTTTCCATTTTTAAACCAGAACAATTTCAGTTTCTTAAAGGTGCCATGTAGGGACAGCCACCTATGTAACCTCAAATCTTAATGAAAGCACTGTTTACCATTGGCTAGTTATCCTCTATGCATACATATTACTAACAGTTTTTTATATAGATTTAGAAATTTTTCCACGTAATGAATTTTTATAAAATGCATCCAGAACTACAATGCTACATTGGAGATGTAAACAAATCCAAACCTGTATATGAGAACAAAAAAATTATAGACTTCGAAAGGCACAAATATTATTTACCTTGGTGGTAAACATTTCACCAGTTAGCTAGTTTGGGCTTCATTGGTACCAAGTTATGCAAACTAAGGCTAGTTAAATTTATACAATTAAGGCTACTAAGGTTTGCTATCCAAACCTGTTTAAGCACGAGATAGTAACTGAGATTATAATTTTAATAAACAGTGCTGTACTTCTTCAAATTAAGTTAGGTGTGTAATGATTAGGATCTTACTTAATTATATCATTTGCATGAACTGTTATACAGCATGTAAAATTTGTGACTAAGGAATAACTTCACCTTACAATATCATTACATTATCCAGCACTTAGGGAAGAAGGAAAAGATAAGTTTAGCCATAAGACCAGCTACTATTTTGAAACAATACCAAATACTCTTCATTAATTTACCAGAAAATGAGCAATTAATGAAGGGTTAGTTATTACTCAGATGATTAGGGTGAGTCCAGAAAACATTTTTCCATTGGTTTACATGTACAATAATATCCAAATGAAAGGATTGGAGCATCTTAAGACACAAGTGTTTGCATTTCTTTTACGCTAGGTCATTCAGAAGATGACCTCCTTCATGATCAGCAGATCTAAGCCAGTACCCCTTCCAATAGAGCCATGAAAAGAATATAGAGATTAAATACATCACTGCTTCTTTCAAAGCTTCATCAGCAGTTTGTCTTCCATTATATGACTGCCCTGCTAGAATCACAATAACAATAAGAACACAGATGGCTAGGAACCCAGCAAAACATGAGGAAAATAACAGACATTTTTTTTTTAGGTTGTTCCCTTGAGGGACTGAAGACTTGTAGGTATAAAATGCAAAGGTTGAGACACCAATAAAAAGGCAAAGTACGAGCAGAACAACGAGACCCCAGATAGGATTCAGCATTATACCAACTAAGAGCCAACAAAAATGGTAGGTTGCTAAATTTGCACAAATTATGAAAAAGAATGACTTCTTCTTTACAATGTCCTCCATTGGATGTCCTCCTTGTTGTTGTCCTTCCTCATCTTTCCCACAGCAATATAATGTCATACACTCATCTTCCCCACAGCAATATAATGTCATACAAGAGACTATAATCCCAACAAACACAACGATTGGTTGTATTGCTACAAAAACAGCATACATGTTAATTGGAACAATTTTCTCACCGCTGCTATATCCATAAACTATTACCACTTTTGCTATATATATAGCAACAAATATTACTAACAAAAATCCACAAAGGAAATCTATCGAATTTTTCTTATCTTTTGACTCCCTATCCCCCTCATTTATGAGCTCATCCCGTTTTTTCGTTGTTATAAAGGCCAACAATGGCCCAGACACTATCGAAAAGAGGAAAGAGAGGACTAAAATTACTATTATTCGCCAACTGTGTTCTGTAACAGAAGAAATATTTGGTTGATGTCCCTCTGTGATACACTCAGCAGAATTCAGTTGGGGGTCTCTCATTGCTGGCCTAACAGCCAGATCTTGAAGCTATGAAACATAAGACAGAACTAAGTCAAATCAAAGAAAAGGATGATTCTAAAAGAGTAAGCGAAAAAGAAGTGATAAACTATGGGGTATTGGAAGGTTTTAAAAAATATTTAAAACACAGAACAATGAATCCCTTTTGGTATGACTAGTACCAAGTCATGGGTTCATGGTCATAATAACAGTGTACATGCCCAACTTACACGCCAACTCTGCCGAATAAGCCATAAGTTTCTGGGAACATACACGAATCTCCCTGACTCTGGCACAATTTGCCAAACAACTCGAATAAAGGAAATATGAATCACTCTCTCCGCAAAGATGGAAATTTTATCTCCACTTTAGAAAATCGTTGCGTTTCTGTTCATGGACTTCAAAGACAATTCTTTTGAACTGTTTTAGCTTTTTGCGTTCATTTAAGTGACCTACAGTTTGTAAGAGAGACTAGAACGAAGATGTTTATTAACAAATTTAGACGAGGAGAGGGGAGAGGGGTGGGGACGTAGTCCAAAATCGTACCTATCCGAATTTCTCATTTTCCAAGGGGTACTAACATTTTCAGTTCCATAGATGAAGTTATTATAACTGAAGTAACAACTCTACTTTCAATTCTTTTCGGAGAAGATGTTTACAAGGTTAAGAGTGCAATGTTTTTTCCTGATCGGTTTTTAATGTTCAATAAGAATTCTTTTGCTATTTTGGCACATAATCTAAATTGGTCAAAGTACTTACAGCGGCTAGAGCGTCTTCGATGTGTTTTTTTAGTTTCCCTTTCGTCACATCACAGCAGGAAAGTGAAATTGTTATGTTAAGCTCCTGTGTTCGACTGGTCACCATGATTGACCATAAAGACCAAAATTCAAGAACTTTAGCAGGAAGAGCAGCGTACAGGCAAGAAATACTCCACGTGTATTTGGCAGCAGGAGTTGAACTTTCCGTTTTGTTGGGGCCATAGACATTTACAAACACACGCACTGAGGAAGGCCTCTTGGGTGGATAAAGAGCCGACTCGATGTTGAAACTGTTTTCTGATTTCGCTAAGATGTTGTAAACTTGTTCGTAAGTGATTTTGTTACAGGCATCAGTTGAATTGACCGCAGTTGTACAGTTATTGGTAGCTGTTGCTTGAGACATGTGTTTTGGAAATAAGTGTATTATCATAACTTGAATTAAGACGAGAAATTTGAGATCGATTCGCAAAAATGCCATCCTTGAAAAACAGTGGAGATTCTAATAGCTTTGAATCCCTTATCCAGTTCCAAAATTTCCTGCAAGAGAAGCGGAATGAATACAAATCAGCTTTGTTTGATGCACATTTACTTTTTGAGGCTGGTTATTTCATGTTAGCTGTCAAAACAAAATATTTTATGAGCGGAAATCGCTTAGATTATTGCTAGAGGTTATCACAGTTTCCATATAGCATGAAGTGTCGAGTTAGTATATTGCTACTCCATGTGGACAGGACGCAAGTCCATCGCAGAAAATCACCCAGCACATAAAAACGTTAGTCCTTGATAGTGCTATGGTACTCGTTTATATTCTTGGGTGAAACGAGGCTTTGAAACGAATACTGAATGCCTTTCTTTCAACATTGAATATATTCAAGAAGAATCAGTAGAGGATTTCTCGCGAATTAATGTGGAGAAACTAGCTACGATGTGGCTTAAATGATCGTAACGCTTGTGGGAAGGTTGTTGGCCACAGTTTATCTGCAGTAATTTGTGGTACAATTCTTTACATTTTGGCTCGGCCAAATACTTAGTATATCGGCTGGATGTAAATAAAAGAACACGTTCACGATACTTCCGGTTTCCATGAAATAGTAATGTCTAACTCCAATAATCCGTATCTGTAAGCTTCTATCGTTTGCCATTCTAAATAAAGCCTCTACTAATCAAAGTTTGAAATCAATTCCTTTTGATATAAACATTTAAGGAAAAAAATCAGCGCCGGAAACAGCTTAACTTCTTACCTAAACCCTCCTAACGACTAATGGCTGATCGTAGGCTTGACTGTCCTAATTTTATCTCTCGCGGTTATCACAGATGACCACGGAATCACTAATTCTAGTCACTAAGACCTCGCAAAAACATTAAATTTTAGACATCGAAATCTTATATTGCGTCTAATAAATTTGAAATGTAGGGATTTTTCATAACTAAACTTGTGTCAGCAAACCTTTCAGGTAATAAACAAACTCTCTTAACCCTGATCGTCTTTGAATTTTTGGTAGGTGGACGACATGCTTACAACTAAAAGAAAAATTTTATGAAACAGGTGGAGAGTACCTTTCCTGTAAAGAAGACTTACAAACCAAACGATCTGACTTACAAACCAACGACTTGAGGACGAACACTCAATTTGTTTTTAGTTTTACAAGTTTATTAGGGTGGAGAGAGGACTTGTGAGAGTGAAACAATCTGCTAAGGAACACTAAACTATGGCTCGGGAAGGAATTCAACCCAGACCCCTCAATACACTGACCTTTAGGCAAGCATATGTCAGTCTGTTGGTAATAAGTAATTATAAGTGACACATGGTTTTCTCTGCTATGACTGACTTTCTGAAACATTTATTTTTAATTTCCAGGGGTTTGGTAGAGCAGATCACTCAATCGCAGTCGAGAAACTTATAAAAGCTTACCCAGATTATGAAAGTATTACCTTCTCCAATAAGGGTTATTAGAAACATGTTGAAAAGTCTGAATTTATTCATTAAGTCATATTTTGTAGTAATCATACTGCTACAAGATTAATTAATTGATACATTGTATAGGATAGGGCACTTAAAAAAAGGTACAATTTGAGGTCTTTGTATTTGGCAGTGCTTTCAGTAAGACTTGGTGCATGTGAAAGCTCTTGCAAGATCAGTTGTGTAGTAAAATACCTGAAAAACCTTGACAGCTTTAATTTGGTAGAGAAAAAATAAAATTGACACAATACTTAAAAGGAGATGTTTTATAAACTGATAGACCCCCCCCCCCCCCTTCTAGTATTACTCACTTGTCTTCAAAGAGGCTGTTGGGGCAAAGTTCATCTGTGTTCGTTCCAGACCACCAGATATGACGAACTTTTTCAATTTTTAAACCAGAACAATTTTAGTTTCTTAAGGGTGCCATGTACTGTAGGAACAGCCACCTATGTAAACTCAAATCTGAACGAAAGCACTATTTAAAAGTTGGCTTGTTATCCTCTTTGCACGCACATTACAGTTTTTTATATAGAGTTAAAAAATCTTTCCAAGTGATGAATTTATATAAAATGCATCCAGAACTACAACGCTACATTGGAGATGTAAATTAAAAAATCCAAACCTGTTTTGGCACAAGATAACTACTGAGATTATAGTTTTTTAATAAACAGTGCTGTACTCAGGTGTATAATGATTAGAATCATACTTAATAATATCGTTAGCTTGAACTGTTATACAGCATGTAAAATTTGTGATTAAGGAATAACTTCACCTTACAATATCATAACATTATCCCGGACTCAGTGAAAAAGGAAAAGATTTGTTTAGCCGCAAGACTGGTTGCTATTTAGATACAATATCAGATACTCTTAACTAATTTACCAGAAAAATGAACAATTGATAAAGGGACAATTATTTCTTAGACATTTAGAGTCGAGGAAACATTTTTCCATTGTTTTACATATATAATAATATCTAATTGAAATTCAGTTCGATTGCGTTCGATTTACTATACTGGGTCTGTGTTATGTTATCGCTATTTGAACTTTAAGACGAGCTTACTCACTTAAGAAAAATCATGGTATAAATAAATACCTTTTTGTGAGTTACGAAGTAGGATTGATTTTTGACTCAGCAATCTGCTCGATGACACTGACAAGAAACGCAGGAACAATATTCCCACTTTGACGGCTGCGACCAGCAGGGTTGAACGGATAGAGTGCATCTGAATAATTAGTCAAGTACTCAGAAACAAAATAGGGGGTTGCCCGCTAACAGGTCTGAACTTGCTCTATTGTTTTTAAAGTGGAATGATGGTCATACGACTGTCTCGTGATTTTTTTCAACCAATCATAGTTAATGATGTTTGCGGGCGGCCCAAGCTCCAGGTGTTTCTAAGTTTACTACAGGCACTTAGAAATGGATAACTCGCCAAAATGGGTTCTTTTTAATATAGTAAGCGGTCAGATAACAAGCGATGCACTGTGGTATTTTTATTGAGAATTTGACTGTATTTTTTATTCTTAGGAGCGGTCGTAAATATTTCCATCCAAACTCTTATAATTTCGCCATGACTCTTATTTAGCAAGATGATCATCACACAGCTGAAGCTTGGGCCGCCTGTGGTATATTTAGAAGGTCATGAATTAATTTTATCTTAAAAATGGCTGAGAGTGAAACTGGTTTAACCGATTTGGTGCATGATTTGGATTTAGAAGATGTGAATGACACTGGCTTTAAAAGAGATATCAACGTAAAAATCATCAACGGGTTTTATTACCAAAATGTGGCCTATTTGCTGACTATTGGATGAGGTTGTATTGTTATGACTGCTTTAGGACTGTCGAAAACTATGTTATTCAGAATGCATTCGTATATGAAATGTGCCTCAGTCGAGCCTTTGAAAAGTTTAAAGACGAAATGAGTATGAAGCGAGTTTCTGGTAGCCTCGAAGATTGGGTTGATTCGAGTTGTAGAGTTAAGAAAACAAGAGCTTGGCAACTTAGAATGTTTTACAAGCTTTTTAGTCCTTATAAAAAGGTGTTAAGATGTAAGTTACCATTTATATGGTTTGTAAGGAATGGTAAAACCGTTGTTGATTATTTTAAAAGTCATCATGAGGCAGCTCTAACATGGACTCATGAACTAGACTGTGCCTGTGAAACTTGCAAGATGTAAGCTGACACAACTGTGGCGTGACGTCACATCGTTCAGTAGAAATATTACATTAAAGGTGGGCCGTTATCGATGTGCCGTGACGTTGCATCTTCAAATTTGTCCATAAGCGTAAGATGCTATACCATCTTCATAAATATATCGCTCATCATCAAAGCAGCTGAGTGACACTTTATTTAGTTCATAGCCTCCGAGTTGATAAATTTAGTTTGGATGGTTCTTATTTTATGATATATGTGTTGCTTGTTGAATGGTACGTTTTTGTACTCTTCATGTTTGATGTTCTGTTTTATGATATTCTTTTAATGCCTTCTCTGTTTTGCCACCTTCAAGTGAAACGAAACCAAAATGAGATATCCAAAATTTTCATTTAAGCCTGTGACTATAGGAGTTGAACGACCACAGATCACTTACTTGGGTGTCAATTGAAATAAGTCACGCTAGATTGCTCCGAAAGAAAACGGAACTTGTAAACTTATAAACTCTTACACTTATATTTCTTTATTCTTTAACGGTTCAAATAAATAATATGCCTGATCTTTTATGGCTATCCGGTCGATAATTGAGCTCGAGGCTTATGGAGAAGGCTGATATCATGAGAAATTTACCTTACCGATTAATAGGCTGAACGTTTCCACATGATTTGACTTACAAGTCGAGCGATGTTTTTAGTATCCATTGTTTATAAGTTGATAATGATGTCGTGACAACTGCAGCCACGGGTCAGCTATTGTTAATGATGTCTAAATATAATTTTGAGCAAATGCAAGCTGATTCATTTTCACGTTGACTCGAGGACGAACACTCAATTTGTTTTTAGTTTTACAAGTTTTTTAGAGAGCAATATATCCAAACGTTATTTAATTAGATTTCCAATGTTATCAGGGTAATACAAGATTGAATTTATCATAACTGATCACATCAGTAAAAAATAATTCCTGTCAGTTAAATGTAGCTGAGTCACCTATCAACAGTAGAGAACTTGTGTGTTCCATGGTATTTGGCCTCGAGAACATCTTGGAAAAAGCTCTTATGAAAAACTTCCTCAATGAAGAAAATGACTCCTTCTCAGATCCACAGCTAGACTCAATCTATATTTGTACAACAAAAAGCAGTAAAACAGTACAGCCATTTCGCTCGTGCTCCTGAGCAGAGTTATCTTAAACATGAAAAAATCTTGCCTCTTCTCTTGTTATTAAAAATCTCCTCGACAGATTGTTCTTCCAGTAAAAACCCCACTGTTGGAAAAATATTTAGTTCATACATTTCCTTAATAATGGCATATTCCCAACACACAACCGCCATTGCCACTTATGGCACTGTGCTTAGTTCCTCGTGATGCAATTGATTTCATTGAAGTCTCGAAATCTTTCTACCTTTTGTTAAATGTATGAGTTTCCAGACGAGTGGTTACTCAACGTATGTTATAAGAGAAACAGTAGGAAATAGTTTTTCCCGCCATTTCATTATTATTTTGACATTTCAAACTCTTCAAACAGATTCAAATATCTTCTTTGACCCTACAAATCGTAATTTAAGAAGTCGATTGCAAATAAAAGTGGTATTCCACATAGAGACCGAGTTTTAAGCCGACGAATTCAGATTTTGCTACACTTTGCTCTCTATGTCATTCCTTTGTTTCTCGTTAAATTCGATATTTTCACCACTTAGCACCATTCTGCAACATGCATGGCTTTTTTCTATAAATGAACCATCGTTTGAGGACTGGCTTTCCGCCGTATTGTGATCGTTTACTGGTGGATGACATAGGCAAGGACATGTATGATATAAAGAATTATGACTTGAGGCAGTAGACTTCAGCTAAGATAATTACTAACGTTGCATACTCGAAACACCTTTAGAATAATTCAGGACCAAAATCTGTTTAAATTTACAATTCTCGTTTAGGGGAACGTCCGTGTACCTTATTGCCAATCAAATGATAGCGTTTATTTTCTTTTCATTTCTGCATACTTGCTAACTAACGGAGGAATAATAGTACTGAAGGCAGCTCTTTTAATCAGTTTCCTGTTGTTTCCAAATTAAGGGAGAAAACAATACACTTACCGATGCAAGATCTCTTTTAATCCTTTCTTAAATGATTATCCTTCTTTCATCCTCCTTCTTTGACACATTGCAGCAGAAATATGGAATAGTTATATTCAGTGTTTGAGTCCGAGGCGTCACAAGGATGGATCCGAGGGACAAAACCTCCAGCATGAGTGGTGGTACAGCAACATACAAACAGGAAAGGCTCCAAGTGTATGGCACCATGAGGTTTTCTGCCTCGTTAGGACCATGTAAATTTACAAGCACACGGACAGAAGAAGGCCTCCTGGATGGATATATAGCTGACTCAATGTTAAAATTGTTTTCTGACTTTGCTAAGCTGTTATAAAGCTCTTCATACGTGTGGATGCATGAGAGGGAATTAGGTGAGTTGTCGCAGTTATCGCTGAAATCTGCTCCAACTTTATGTCGACCAAAAACCAGCACCAGTTTGATAAGAGTAACCACAGCAAACCTGAACCACTGAGGAGACATGCTTGAATATCTTGATACTTCTTCTTTTCAGTCTGATCAGTTTGTAAAAGCATATGACAATATTTAGCCGATAAATAGAATAACGAGATTATTTCACGTTTCATGCATCATTAAATCTGCGTTCTATCATTGAATTACGCCAGTTTAGCCATTTTTCGCGGAAAATGATCAGCTTTGCTCGATATGACATTTTTTGTTGAATTTTGATACCTTGTTTAAACTTCTTTCTTTCGTAACGGGGAAAACTTCAGTAACACGATAGAAATTTCGATGGTTTATCGACACAAAGTTCACAGTTATCAGTGATGCAAAGGGTGCAATCCACAATAAAGGGGGTAAGTTTCTAAAGAAACTGTGGTGCTGTGTCGGTGGGAGAGTATAGCAGGTAATTTAGTGTTAACAACTGAGTTGAAAACGTAAATTAGCCACCGTAAAGGGTAAAAAAGCTGACGTTACGAGCGCTAGCCCTTCGCCAGTGTGAATGACAGGCTTTCCCTCTGACGAAGGGCTAACGCTCGAAAAGTCAGCTTACAAACTCTTTACGGTGGCCAATTTCCATTATCAACTCAGTTGATAAAAAAAATGATCTTGTTATATCAAATTTTATTTGGTATTTCCCCTTCCCTCTCACGAAGGCTTGACTTTCGAAATGTCAGCTTTAGAAACTCTTTACGCTGGTCAATTTGCATTATTATTTCAGTTGATAAAATCAAATTTTTTCTTTATGCATGTTTTCAAAGCGTTGTTGTGTTCGTCTTATAAGGCTGCGTGCAGTGGACCTAAGTTAAAACAGTGTTTTAATACCTACATATTCTCGCGGATTATTGAAATGAGATGCCATAGCTGATAATGATTTGTCCTTGAAATTTCTCAAATGCGCACAAAGTGTGCGAAGAACTTTTTCTGTTGATTACTAAAAGAAAATTAAAAGAGCTTATGGCTTCCGATCTTCCCTTTAAGGTTATTACGCAAATTAAAAGAACTTTGATTGTTATTACATCATCATTTTTATCAAGAAAGTTGCTGTCATTCATTAATCGCTTCATTCATTTCTTCTTCCCTTTCGATTTAATTCCCGAGGACTACCCCGTTAATTGGCCACGCTACTTGATTTCAATTGAATACTTTGGGTTATGTACGCATTTAAAAAAAATGCCTACGCAAGCTATTCTTGATCAAAGTGGGTAATGAACTTCCCCTTTCAAAAATAGCTTGAAATAAACTATTTAGAAAAAGAATAACACATAGTTACACTTGCCTGCGCCCTCCTTTACCTAATGAAGCTGCATGAATTGTAAACGGTAATGCCTGATTTGCGCGTCCTTCAGTTTGTGCTTGTCTTAATCGTGACAGACGTTCGCTGTTACGCACTTTGCTGCCCCTGTCATTTAATGAATTTTGACCCCAAGAAATGGCAGAAATCGTTATCTCTATCTAATTTAACATTTCTTATGTTTAGCAATTACTGCTTTTAAATCAAACTCGCGCATATATGATTAACAGTGGAAATTCTAATAGAATCCCTAGGCTAGTTGAAAAATTTCCTGCAAGAGAAGTTGTATGAATACAAATCAGCTTTGTTTGATCCACGTATACTTTTTGAGGCTGGTTATTCCATGTTAGCTGTCAAAAGACAATATTTTACGAGTGAAACTCGCTTAGATTACCGCTAGAGTTTATCACAGTTTCCATAGAGCATTAAGTGTCGAGTTAGTATATTGCTACTCCCTGTGGACAGGACGCAAGTCCATCGCAGAAAATCACCCTGCACATAAAAAAGCTAGTCCCTGAGAGTGTTATGGTACCCATTTATATTCCTGGGTGAAACGGGGCTTTAAAACGAATACTGAATGCTTTTCTTTCAACAGTGAATATATTCAAGAAGAATCTGTAGAGGATTTCTCGCGAATTTATGTAGAGAAACTATAGCTACAATGTGGCTTAAAAGATCGTTTGCGAAAAGGTTGTTGGCAACAGTTTATCTGCAGTAATTTGTGGTACAAGTCCCTACATTTTGGCTCGGCTAAATACTTAGTATATCGGCTGGATGTAAATAAAAGAACACGTTCACGATACTTCCGGTTTCCGGGAAATAACAATATCTAACTCCAGTAATTCGCGTCTAAGCTTCTATCGTTTGCCATTCTAAATAAAGCGTCTACTTATAAAAATTTCAAATCCATTCCTTTTGAAAACAAGGAAAACAATCAGCGCCGGAAACAGCTTAACTTCTTACCTAAACCTTCCTGATGTAACGACTAATGGCTTATTGTAAGCTCGACTGTCTTAATTTTATGTCTCGTGGTTATCACAGATGACCACGGAATCACTAATTCTAGTAACTAAGACCAAATTTTAGACATCAAAATCTCATATTGCGTCTAATAAATTTTAAATGCAAGGCTCTTTCATGGCTAAACTTGTATCAGCAAACCTTTCAGGTAATAAACAAACTCTCTTAACCCTGATCGTCTTTGCTTTTTGGTAGGCGGACTACAAGCTTATCACTAAAGAAAAATGGTATGAAACAGGTGGAGAGTACCTTCCCTGTAGAGAAGACTTCCAAACCAAACGATCAAGTGAAACGACACCAAATTGAGATATCCAAAATTTTAAATTAAGCCTGTGACGGCGAGAGTCCAACGACCACAGATCGCTTACTCGGGCATGAATTTAAATAGGTCACGCTAGATTACTCCGAAAGAAAACGGAAATTGTAAACTGTAAACTCATAAACTTATATTTCTTAATTCTTTAACGGTTTAAATTAGTAATATTCCTGATCTTTTATGGCTATCTACTCGATAATTGAGCTCAAGGCTAATGGAGAAAACTGATATCATGAGAAATTTACCTTACCGATAAATAAGCTGAAAGCCTCTTCATGATTTGACTTACAAGTCAAGCGATATTTTTAGTATCCAGTGTTTACAAGTTGATAAGGGTGTTATGACAAGTGTAGCCACAGGTCAGCTATTGTGAATGATTTTAATTACATTCTCGAGCAAATGCAAGCTGATTCATTCTCACTTCGACTTGAAGACGAATACTCAATTTGTTTTGAGTTTTACAAGCTTATCAGAGAGCAATGTATCCAAACGTTATTTAATTAGATTTGCAATGTAGTCAGGGTAATACAAAATTAAATCTATCATAACTGATCACATCAGTACAAAATAATTCCTGTCAGTTTAGTTTTTTCAGTCGCGTATTTGGCCCCAAGAACAGTAATATCTAGGAAAACCTAATATAAAAAACTTCCTCAACGAAGAAAATGACTCCTTCTTAGACCCGCAGCTAGCCTACTCAGTCTATATTTGTAAAACAAAAAGTAGCACAACAGTACAGCCATTTCGCTCGTGTTCCTGAACAGATTCATTTTAAACATGAAAACACGAAATCTTTCAGTCAGTTGTTAAATGTACGAGTTTCCAGACACGACTGGTTACTCAACGTATGTCATAAGAGACCGTAGTCGTGAACTTGAGAAAATTTATCACTTGTGCAGTGTTGGTTTCTAACAACACCACAAAGACTTTAACTACAAAGAAATTTCAATAGATCGTATGATCCGATTTGATTATGTTTAACTCAGGAGTTTGGGCGTGAAGTGATGTTCATTTTGCTTGTTGTTTATTATTTTGTCCATTTTCCTGTTGATTGTCGTCAGTGATGCGACTGACCAGTGTATAAAAGCCTGTGTTACATTATTGAATATTTTAAATAATTTCGTCCCACGTCTTTCTTTCAGCTGATATTTATGACAAAGTAGAGAAGGAAATTGGAGAGATGAAAATGAAAACTGAATGTTTAGTTGAAAGCAGAATACAACATGACAGACTCAGTGACAAGAAAATCTTTGTGTATGGTTATTCTGTGGTAGGTTTCATCCTCAAGATTAATTAGGATGTTCTGTTATTTTCGAACTGTTACGAGGTCATACCGCAGTCCGTGAGACCAAACTTGAGGAATATATCTAAACTACAAATTAAAATATCTTAACAACAGTGATAAATTAGAAAAATGTGTTTCAACAACCCCGGGACAGCTTCATAATGTTTTGAAGAACCCACAGTTTAATCTGAAGATGTTATGTAAACTGTGTTAGAGGGTAGTTTCATCCAGTGCAGCAGCCTGGAGAGCCTCTTTGTTTTGCATCTACATTTATACCTGATAAAAAGTTAATATTAAACTCTATTAATATGAACCTAGACATCGATAACTCAAGTTAGTACTTTCCCTTTTCTGTAAGATTGGGCAATTCGTTTAGCATATAACTGAGTCATAAGACTTGGGTAAAGCCAATAGTTATTCACCACACTAACGTGTTTTAATTGCAAAATTACTTTCGTATCACCGCCTAGATATATGTGCACGTGTTATTAGTAATCTTGCAAGCAAGCAAGCAGCAAGTTTATTTCTAGCATTAAGAAAGTTTTAGATTCCCTCCCACCCACACCATCGACAGTTTTGATCGTACCTTAATCTCTTTCGTGTTTGTAATTTATTCTTGATTACTGGACCTTTGGTTTAGTACATTCGTCCAATATCTTTGTTATGTAACAGTCCAGTGTGTTATTTATGTAAGATGGATACATTTAATAGTGTCTGGTCCCAAAACAAGCCTCTGTCTGTTGTGGTGTTTAGTTTTGATCTCAGATGCTCGAGTGGCAAAACCAAAGCTAAATTCATGGGCCATATAAATTCTGGACCTGTCATGTATTTTATTATTATTAGTAATGCATTTAGTCAATCCTTGTATCTGAAAGATATACTGATACACATATTTACTAAGTTGAATGCAGGGCCTTGAAGTTGCCATTGACAGCCATGCTACTAGTGTTCTTTTTGTACTTTTTATGTTATAGAGAAAGGTGGATTGATGGGTTAATTTTGATCCTAGTGTGTTCTTTATTCTAAAAACCATCTGGGTCTCATGCTGTGAGGGTAAAACAGGGTAGCAATTGCTCTGTAGGCAACTTTTTGGGGCCCACATAGCTAGAGTTTTTGGTTGTTTAACCCTTTGACCCTCTAAGAGTGACTAACATCTAATTTCTCCCAACAGTATCACCCCTGAATCACACATTAAGGTCATGGGAATAATGGCAATGATCGAAAACTAAAAAAGCCCTGGATTGTTTGGGAAATTCTTCTTGTCAGCACCTTAGGAAACATATAGCTAACAGTATGGAGAAAATGCATACCAATGTTGTTGTGTAAAGAGTTAAGGCCTGAATGAAGTTTGTCAGAACCTATTCTTGACATCTTGTTCCTGAGTGGAGAGAGTACGGATCATGTGTACTATAGGTGGCCTCGGTCGACATATCGACCGATACATCGGCCGACTGTCAACCGATAGTCAGTCGATTGCCGACCGATAGTCCACCGACAATCGACCGATATATCGGTCGATTGTCGGCCTATATGTCGACCGAGGCCACCTATAGTACACATGATCCGAGAGGACTTGTGAGAGTGAAACAATCTGCTAAGGAACACTATACTATGGCTTGGGCAGGAATTTAACCCAGACCCCTCAATACACGGGCCTTTAGGCAATCATATGTCAGTCTGTTGGTAATAAATAATTATTGGTGATACATGGTTTTCTCCATTTTTATGACTGACTTTCTGAAACAATTATGTTTAATTTTCAGGGGTTTGGAAGAGCAGATCACTCCATCACAGACGAGAAACTTAAAACAGCTTACCCAGATTATGAAAGTATTACCTTCTCCAATGAGGGTTATTAGAAACATGTTGAGAAGTCTAAATGTATTTATTAAGTCATATTTTGTAGTAATCATACTACTAAAAGATTAATTATTTGATACATTGTATAGGATAGGGCACTTAAAAAAAGGTACAACTTGAGGTCTTTGTATTTGGTAGTGCTTTCAGTAAGACTTGGTGCCTGTGTCAGAGCTCTTCAAGATCAGTTGTGTAGCAAAATACCTGAAAAAATCTTGACAGCTTTAATTTGGTAAAGAAAAAATAAAATTGATAAAATACTTAAAAGGAGATGTGTTATAAACTGATAGACCCCCCCCCCCCCTCAGTAATATTCATTTGTCCCCAAACAGGCTGATGCGGTAGAGTTTGTGTTTGTGTTCTGTTCCAGACCACCAGATTTGACAAACATTTTCCATTTTTAAACCAGAACAATTTTAGTTTCTTAAGAATGCCATATAGGGAAAGTCCTATGCAACCTCAAATCTGAATAAAAGCACTGTTTACAAGTTGGCTAATTATCCTCTATGCATGTACATTACTAACAGTTTTTTACGTGGATTCTAAAGAATCTTTCCAAGTAATGAATTTACATAAATTGCATCTAGAACTACTGTGCTACATTGGAGATGTAAACAAATCCAAACCTGTGAATGAGAAAGAAAAATTATACACTTCAAAAGGTACAAATATTATATACTTTGGTGGTAAACATTTTGCCAGTCAGCTAGGGCTTCATTGGTACAAAGTTATGCAAACTAAAGCTAGTTAAATTTATTCAATAGGTTGCTAAGGTTCGTTATCCAAAGCTGTTTTAGCACAAGATAAAAACTGAGATTATGATTTTTATAAACAGTGGTGTACTTCTTCAAATAGTTAGGAGTATAATGATTACGATCTTACCTAATTATACCATTACCTTGAACTGTTAGACAACATGTAAAATTTGTGATTAAGGAATAACTTCACCTTACAATATCATAACATTATCCAGCACTTAGGGAAAAAGGAAAAGATAAGTTTAGCCACAAGACTGGTTGCTATTTTGATACAATACCAAATACTCTTCATTAATTTACCAGAAAATGAACAGTTGATGAAGGGACCATTATTACTCAGATGTTTAGAGTGGAGGAAACATTTTTCCATTTGTTTACATAATTATACAATGATATCCAAGTTTACACTGTAATGATTTGAACATCTTGCCGCACAAGTGTTTCCATTTCTGTTCCACTGTGCTCTGGAGCATGACCATTTTCTTGTGATGAGTTAGGAGCCGAAACAGGACCACTTTTGCAATCTACAGATTTCTTACTTTTATTAACCCACCTCTTCCAATAGAGCCATGAAAAGAATATAGAGATTAAATACATCACTGCTTCTTTCAAAGCCTCATCAGCAGTTTGTCTTCCATTATATGACTGCCCAGCTAGAATTACAATAACAATAAGACCACAGACAGCTAGGAACCCAGCAAAACATGAAGAAAATGACTGACCTTTTGAGGCGTCATTTGAAGACATGTAGGTATAAAATGCAAAGGTTGAGATACCAATAAAAAGGCAAAGTACGAGCAGAACAACAAGACCCCAGATAGGATTCAGCATTATACCGACTAAGAGCCAACAAAAATGGTAGGTTGCTAAATTTGCACAAATGATGAAAAGAAGTGACTTCACCTTTACACTATAGTTATTCTGGTCGCTACCCCCACATTTCACCCATGTCACCAAAAAGACGATTACCCCAGCAAGCACAATGGTCGGTTGTATCAGTTCAATAATAATGAACATATAATAAGGAACCATTTTCTTATCGCTGCTACTTGTATGGACTGTTACATATCTTGGTATAATTAAAACAGTGATTATTACAAACAAAAACACACACAGGAAATCTACCGTATTTTTTCTATTGTTGTCCTTTTTTCCGAGCTCGTCCTGTTTTCTCGTTGTTGTAAAGGCCAACAATGGCCCAAACACTATTGAAAAGAGAGAGGAGAGGATTAAAATTAATCTTATTCGCCAACTGTGTTCTGTAACAGAGGAAATACTTGGTTGATGTCCCTCTGTGATACACTCAGCAGAATTCAGTTGGGGGTCTCTCATTGCTGGCCTAACAGCCAGATCTTGGAGCTATGAAACATAAGACAGAACTAAGTCAAATCAAACAAAAAGATGATTCTAAAAGAGTAAGCGAAAAAGAAGTGAAGATGAGCTATGGGATACTGGAAGGTTCGGAAAAATATTTAAAAACACAGAACAATGAATCCCTGTTGGTATGTCCAGCACCAAGTCATGGGTTCTTGGTCATAATAACAGTGTACATGCCCAGCATACATGCCAACTCTCTCGACTAAGCCTTAGGTCTTAGGGAAAAGACACGAATCTCCCTGACTCTGGCATAGTTTGCCAAACAACTCGAATAAAGGAAATATGAACCACTATCTCCGCAAAGATGGAGAGGCAAGAAAATTTTTTCTCCAGTTTAGAGAATCGTCGCGTTTCTGTTCATGGACTTAAAAGACAATTCTTTTTAACGGATTTGAATTTGATATTTGCTTTCATTTAAGAGACTTCCAGTTTGTAGGAGATATCGGAACAAAGATGCTAATTAACAAATTTAGATGAGGAGAGGGGAGAGGGGTGGGGACGTGTTCCAAAATCGTACCTATCCGAATTTCTCATTTTCCAAGGGGTACTAACATTTTCAGTTCCATGGATGAAGTTATAATAACTGAAGTAACAACTCTACTTTCAATTCTTTTCGGAGCAGATGTTAACAAGGTTTAAGGTGCAATGTTTTTTCCTGATTGGTTTTTTAATGTTCAATTAGAATATTTTTGCTATTTCGGTACATAATCTAAATTGGTCAAAGTACTTACAGCAGCTAGAGCGTCTTCGATGTGTTTTTTTAGTTTCCCTTTCGTCACATCACAGCAGGAAAGTGAAATTGTTATGTTAAGCTCCTGTGTTCGACTGGTCACCATGATTGACCATAAAGACCAAAATTCAAGAACTTTAGCAGGAAGAGCAGCATACAGGCAAGAAATACTCCACGTGTATTTGGCAGCAGGAGTTGAACTTTCCGTTTTGTTGGGGCCATAGACATTTACAAATACCCGCACTGAGGAAGGCCTCTTGGGTGGATAAAGAGCCGACTCGATGTTGAAACTGTTTTCTGATTTCGCCAAGATGTTGTAAACTTGTTCGTAAGTGATTTTGTTACAGGCATCAATTGGACTGACTGCACTTGTACAGTTATTGGTAGCTGTTGCTTGGGACATGTGTTTTGGAAATAGGTGCATTATCACAACTTGAATTAAGACGAGAAATTTGAGATCGATTCGCAAAAATGCCATCCTTGAAAAACAGTGGAGATTCTAATAGCTTTGAATCCCTTATCCAGTTCCAAAATTTCCTGCAAGAGAAGCGGAATGAATACAAATCAGCTTTGTTTGATGCACATTTACTTTTTGATGCTGGTTATTTCCTGTTAGCTGTCAAAACACAATATTTTATGAGCGAAAATAGCTTAGATTACTGCTAGAGGTTATCACAGTTTCCATATAGCATGAAGTGTTGAGTTAGTATACTGCTACTCCCTGTGGACAAGAGGCAAGTCCATCGCAGAAAATCACCCAGCACATAAAAACGTTAGTCCTTGAGAGTGTTATGGTACCCATTTATATTCTTAGGTGAAACGAGGCTTTGAAACGAATACTGAGTGCTTTTCTGTCAACTGTGAATATATTCAAGAAGAATCGGTAGAGGATTTCTCGCGAGTTCACGTGGAGAAACTAGCTACAGTGTGGCTTAGATGATCGAAACGCTTGCAGAAAGGTTGTTGGCCACAGTTTATCTGCAGTAATTTGTGGTACAAGTCCCTACATTTTGGCTCGGCCAAATACTTAGTATATTGGCTGGATGTAAATAAAAGAACACTTTCACAATACTTCCGGTTTCCATGAAATAGCAATGTCTAACTCCAATAATCCGTGTCTGTAAGCTTCTATCGTTTGCCATTCTGAATAAAGCCTCTTCTCATCAAAGTTCGAAATCAATTCCTTTTGATATAGACATTTAAGGAAAAAAATCAGCGCCGGAAACAGCTTAACTTCTTACCTAAACCCTCCTAACGACTAATGGCTTATCGTAGGCTCAACCGTCCTAATTTCATCTCTCGTGGTTATGATAGATGACCACGGAATCACTAATTCTAGTCACTAAGACCTCGCAAAAACATTGAGTTTTAGGCATCGAAATCTCATATTGTGTCTAATAAATTTGAAAAGTAGGGCTTTTTCATAACTAAACTTGTGTCAGCAAACCTTTCAGGTAATAAACAAACTCTCTTAACCCTGATCGTCTTTGATTTTTTGGTAGGCGGACGACAAGCTTACAACTAAAATAAAAATGTTATGAAACAGGTGGAGAGTACCTTCCCTGTAGAGAAGACTTCCAAACCAAACGATCAAGTGAAACGACACCAAATTGAGATATTCAAATTTTCATTTAAGCCTGTGACGACGAGAGTCCAATGACCACAGATCGCGTGAATTTAAATAGGTCACGCTAGATTACTCGGAGAGAAAACGGAAATTGTAAACTGCAAACTCATATACTTATATTTCTTAATTCTTTAACGGTTTAAATTAGTAATAAACCTGATCTTTTATGTCCATCTACTCGATAACTGAGCTCAAGGCTAATGGAGAAGGCTGATATCATGAGAAATTTACCTTACCGATAAATAGGCTGAATGCCTCCACATGATTTGACTTACAAGTCAAGCGATATTTTTAGTATCTAGTGTTTACAAGTTGATAAGGGTATTGTGACTACTGGAGCCACAAGTCAGCTATTGTGAATGATTTTAAATACATTTTCCAGCAAATGCAAGCTGATTTATTTTCACGTCGACTTACTCAATTTGTTTTGAGTTTTACAAGTTTATTAGAGAGCAATATACCCAAACGTTATTTGATTAGATTTGCAATGTAATCAGGGTGATACAAAATTAAATCTATCATAACTGATCACATCAGTACGAAATAATTCCTGTCAGTCTAGTTTAGCTAAGTCACCTATCAATAGTAGAGAACTTTTAGCCCCAAGAACAGTAACATCTGGGAAAAACCTCATATGAAATTACTCCTTCTTAGACCCGCAGTTAGACTCAGTCTATATTTGTACAACAAAAGGTAGCACAACAATACAGCCATTTCGCTCGTGTTCCTGAACAGAGTTTTTTTAAACATGAAAAATCTTGCCTTTTCCCTAGTTGCTAAACACACTCAGGATATGATCTTGTTCATTTTGCTTCTTGTGTATTATTTTGTCCATTTTCCTGCTGATTGTTGTTAGTGATGCGACTGACCAGTGTATAGAGGCCTGTGTTGTATTATTGAATATTTTTAATAATTTTGTCCCACGTCTTTCTTTCAGCTGATATTTATGACAAAGTAGAGAAGGAAATTGGAGAGATGAGACTGAAAACTGAATGTTTAGGTGAAGACAGAATACAACATTACAGACTCAGTGACAAGAAAATCCTTGTGTATGGTTATTCTGTGATAGGTTTCAGCCTCAGGATTAATTAAGATGTTCTATTATTTTCGATTTGTTACGAGGTCATACCGCAGTGTGAGACAAAACTTGTTTTTTTGAAGAACCTACAGTTTAATCTGAAGATGTTGTGTAAACTGTGTTAGAGGGTAGTTTCATCCAGTGCAGTAGCCTGGAGAACCTCTTTGTTTTGCATCTGCAATTATACCTGATAAAAAGTGAATATTTATCTCTATTAATATGAACCTAAACATCGATAACTGAGAGGTCTGGACTGGGCACAGGCAGAGTGAACGTTAATACTTTCCCTTTTCTGTAAGATTGAGCAATTTGTTTAGCATGTAAGTCATAATACTTGGGTAAAGCCAATGGCTATTCACCACGCTAATGCGTTTTTATTACAAAATTACTTTAGTATTACTGCTTAGATATATGTGCACGTGTTTTTAGTAATCTTGCAAGCAAGCATGCAACAAGTTTATTTCTAGCATTAAGAAAGTTTTTTATGTAATAGTCTAGTGTGTTATTTACGTAAGATATATACATTTAATAGAGTGTTTGGTCCCAAAACAAGCCTCTGTCTGTTGTGGTGTTTATTTTTTATCTCAGATGCTCAAGTGGCAGAACCAAAGCTAAATTCATGGGCCATATAAATTCTGGACCTGTCGTGTATTTTATTATTAGTCATTCAGTCAATCCTTGTATCTGAAAGATATACTGGTACACATATTTACTAAGTTGAGTGCAGAGCCTTAAAATTGTCATTCAGCCATGCTGCTTAAGTGTTCTCATTGTACTTTTTATGTAGAGAAAGGTGGATTGATGGGTTAATTTTGATCCTTTAATTTGTGTGTGTACATGTTTAATTCCCTGTGTTCTTTATTCTGAAAACCATCTGGGTCTCATGCTGTGGGGGTAAAACAGGGTAGCAATTGCTCTGTAGCCAACTTTTTGGGGCCCACATAGCGAGAGTTTTTGGTTGTTTAACCCTTTGACCCTCTAAGAGTGACTAACATCTAATTTCTCCAAACAGTATCACCCCTGAATCACATACTAAGGTCATGAGAATAATGGAAATGATCAAAAACTACAAAAGCCCTGGATTGTTTGGGAAGTTCTTCTTGTCAGCACCTTAGGAAACATATAGCTAACAGAATGGAGAAAATGCATACTAATGTTGGTGTGTAAAGGGTTAAGGCCTGAATGAAGTGACTATGAGTAGCACCACTTGCTTCCCCTGCATGTGATGTAAGTCTATTGCAGGTTACCACCCAGCATCTTGTTGGGTTTCTCCAGCAGTTTGTTAGAACCTATTCTTGATATCTTGTTCCTGGGTGGAGACAGGACTTGTGAGAGTGAAACAATCTGTTAAGGAACACTTACTATGGCTTGGGCAGGAATTTAACCCAGACCCCTCAATACACTGACCTTTGTAAGCATATGTAAGCATATGTCAGTCTTTTGGTAATAAATAATTATTGGTGATACATGATTTTCTCCACTGTTATGACTGACTTTCTGAAACATTTCTTTTTAATTTCCAGGGGTTTGGTAGAGCTGATTACTCCATCACAGTCGAGAAACTCAAAAAAGCTTACCCAGATTATGAAAGTATTACCATCTCCAATGAGGGTTATTAAAAACATATTGAGAAGTCTGAAGGTATTTATTAAGTCATATTTTGTTAATAGTCGTCATCCTGCTAAAAGATTAATTATTTGATACATTGTATAGGATAGGGCACTTAAAAATGGTACAACTTGAGGTCTTTGTATTTGGCAGTGCTTTCAGTAAGACTTGGTGAGAGCCTTGTGAGAGACTTGTGAGAGCCTTGCAAGGTCAGTTGTGTAGCAAAATACCTGAAAAAATCTTGACAGCTTTTATTCACTAAAGAACTAGACCCTGTGAGCAGGGTAACTGGGGTACCTGGATGGTACTGGATCCGTGGAATCAAGTGTAGTGATACTACGCGTGTCGGACTAGTATACTGAAATAGTGAGCTCAAGTCTGGCCAAGGGCATACACCTGTCTCAAAACATAGCCATGCTATGCATGCAAGAGTTATTTTTTGTAGGGTGGGTGGATTACTTGAAACATTGTAAGTGGTCTACATTCTTACAAAAGGAAAGAAGATTATTAACGCGGGAAAGAATGAAAATGTCGAATTACCTCACACACATGTATTTTGTGGTAGATTATGTGTGTTGTGCGAATAAATGTAACCAAAAATAAACTGTATTTGTGCCACGGATACCTGTTAGTACAAAATGTAGACAGAAGACTGCAGACCAGGTACAAAATGTAGACTGCAGAGTGAGTACAAAGTGTAGACTGAGAATCTGAAGAGTTTTTACGTCTGGTATATAATAACATGTCATCTTACAGCTTACCGAGCGTCACGCAATCGCTTTTCCGCGATCAGCCTTCACGATTATTTGCACTATTGTGGAAAATTCCTGGCCCATTTCTTGATGAAAATCGATCGTAATATAATTTCAAGCCTTAAACATAGTCTTCTTACTTTGCGCGCGAGTTGGTTGGTGTGATGTCTGTACAGATTTTACCAATGTAATAAAAGTAGATGACGTGAATAATAGTGATGGTAAAGCAAGCTTAAAACGGCAACAATCGCCAGAAACTACAACGGATACACAGGGTATGAGTAAGTTTTATTGATTTTTCGAGAAAAATCTTCATATTTCGAAATATTTATCGTTGTAAATCGACCATATGTCGTTCCCTATACTTTTCCTTATAACGTGTTCAAATTTTCAACGGTTCCTAGAATAACTTACTCTGAGTCACACAACGCGTGACGCGTTCGTGAATTAATCGTTGGCTCTTTCTCGAAACGTGACCTTGGGTCGCCTGTGACAAGACAATCGCGTAAACAATACTTGACATAATAACATTATACACAAAAAACACGGGATTTTGGATCATGTATTTATTAAAAAAGAATATCCATACAACTACAATGAAAACAAACATAAGATTCACCTTTCTGATCGTGAAATTAATACCATTCGCACTGTTATCGTAGCTACGTTCCCTGGCATCAAGTGAATCTAACATGACATGTTTCTTCACTAGCAGTTTGCATCCATTTGAATTTTGTTCTTCAGTCTCACGGTAGTAGTGTTGTTCAATAGATTGCATAGAGTATATGCAGTTTGGTTTCAGATTTCAGATTTTGCTTTTTACAACGAGTTTACGTTTTCAACTAAGACATTGGCATACTTGGCATACAAGACATACAAGGCATTCAATGCTTTCATGGCTTTCAAGCGTTCGCGATTCTGTCCGATCCAAAATTACCGCTCAACAACATCTTTTTGTGTGGATTGGCCGCGAACAATACGAATTGCGTATGCGTCTATAAGTATTTTGAGCGTTTGCCCCATAATGCTCCAGATGATCGTAATCCAATTACGTTGAAATACAAAACGACTGACAAAATAGTTTTATGGGCAAAAATCTCGTGTTCGTCATGTGACCCGGCCCTGTCCGTGCATGACAACGTCAATCATCATCAAGATAGCACACGTGATCAGCATGTGAACACCTCATTGGATCACAGTTAGTTGTCATGGTGTTGAGGGCCCAATGACCTCTGGGTACTATTGCGCAATTTTTCCATTTTGTGGCGGAGGAAAAAAACAAAAACAAAAAAACAAAAAAAAAAAGACGACAAAAAAACAAAGGCATTTTATGACTGGGCTACCACAGGTATCCCAGTAAAAAATAAAATTGACACAATACGTAAAAGGAGATGTTTTATAAACTGATGGACCCCCTCCCAACTCAGTGTTCTGTTGTAGACCACCAGATATGACGAATTTTTTCCATTTTTAAACCAGAACAATTTCAGTTTCTTAAAGGTGCCATGTAGGGACAGCCACCTATGTAACCTCAAATCTTAATGAAAGCACTGTTTACCATTGGCTAGTTATCCTCTATGCATACATATTACTAACAGTTTTTTATATAGATTAAGAAATTTTTCCACATAATGAATTGTTATAAAATGCATCCAGAACTACAATGCTACATTGGAGATGTAAACAAATCCAAACCTGTATATGAGAACAAAAAAATTATAGACTTCGAAAGGCACAAATATTATTTACCTTGGTGGTAAACATCGCCAGTTAGCTAGTTTGGGCTTCATTGGTACCAAGTTATGCAAACTAAGGCTAGTTAAATTTATGCAATAGGCTGCTAAGGTTTGCTATCCAAACCTGTTTTAGCACAAGATAGTAACTGAGATTATAATTTTAATAAACAGTGCTGTACTTCTTCAAATAGTTAGGTGTGTAATGATTAGGATCTTACCTAATTATATCATTTGCATGAACTGTTATACAGCTTGTAAAATTTGTGATTAAGGAATAACTTCACCTTACAATATCATAACATTATCAAGCACTTAGGGAAAAAGGAAAAGATAAGTTTAGCCGCAAGACCAGCTACTATTTTGAAACAATACCAAATACTCTTCATTAATTTACCAGAAAATGAGCAATTAATGAAGGGTTAGTTATTACTCAGATGATTAGGGTGAGTCCAGAAAACATTTTTCCATTGGTTTACATGTGCAATAATATCCAAATGAAAGGATTGGAGCATCTTAAGACACAAGTGTTTGCATTTCCTTTACGCTAGTTCATTCAGAAGATGACCTCTTTCATGATCAGCAGATCTAAGCCAGTACCCCTTCCAATAGAGCCATGAAAAGAATATAGAGATTAAATACATCACTGCTTCTTTCAAAGCTTCATCAGCAGTTTGTCTTCCATTATATGACTGCCCTGCTAGAATCACAATAACAATAAGAACACAGATGGCTAGGAACCCAGCAAAACATGAGGAAAATAACAGACATTTTTTTTTTAGGTTTCTCCCTTGAGGGACTGAAGACTTGTAGGTATAAAATGCAAAGGTTGAGACACCAATAAAAAGGCAAAGTACGAGCAGAACAACGAGACCCCAGATAGGATTCAGCATTATACCAACTAAGAGCCAACAAAAATGGTAGGTTGCTAAATTTGCACAAATTATGAAAAAGAATGACTTCTTCTTTACAATGTCCCCCATTGGATGTCCTTCTTGTTGTTGTCCTTCCTCATCTTCCCCACAGCAATAGAATGTCATACAAGAGACTATAATCCCAACAAACACAATGATTGGTTGTATTGCTACAAAAACAGCATACATGTTAATTGGAACGATTTTCTCACCGCTGCCATATCCATAAACTATTACCACTTTTGCTATATATATAGCAACAAATATTACTAACAAAAATCCACAAAGGAAATCTATCGAATTTTTCTTATCTTTTGACTCCCTATCCCCCTCATTTTTGAGCTCATCCCGTTTTTTCGTTGTTATAAAGGCCAACAATGGCCCAGACACTATCGAAAAGAGAAAAGAGAGGACTAAAATTACTATTATTCGCCAACTGTGTTCTGTAACAGAAGAAATATTTGGTTGATGTCCCTCTGTGATACACTCAGCAGAATTCAGTTGGGGGTCTCTCATTGCTGGCCTAACAGCCAGATCTTGGAGCTATGAAACATAAGACAGAACTAAGTCAAATCAAAGAAAAGGATGATTCTAAAAGAGTAAGCGAAAAAGAAGTGATAAGCTATGGGGTATTGGAAGGTTTTAAAAAATATTTAAAACACAGAACAATGAATCCCTTTTGGTATGACTAGTACCAAGTCATGGGTTCATGGTCATAATAACAGTGTGCATGCCCAACTTACACACCAACTCTGCCGAATAAGCCATAAGTTTCTGGGAACATACACGAATCTCCCTGACTCTGGCACAATTTGCCAAACAACTCGAATAAAGGAAATATGAACCACTATCTCCGCAAAGATGGAGAGGCAAGAAAATTTTTTCTCCAGTTTAGAGAATCGTCGCGTTTCTGTTCATGGACTTTAAAGACAATTCTTTTTAACGGATTTGAATTTGATATTTGCTTTCATTTAAGAGACTTCCAGTTTGTAGGAGATATCGGAACAAAGATGCTAATTAACAAATTTAGATGAGGAGAGGGGAGAGGGGTGGGGACGTGTTCCAAAATCGTACCTATCCGAATTTCTCATTTTCCAAGGGGTACTAACATTTTCAGTTCCATGGATGAAGTTATAATAACTGAAGTAACAACTCTACTTTCAATTCTTTTCGGAGCAGATGTTAACAAGGTTTAAGGTGCAATGTTTTTTCCTGATTGGTTTTTTAATGTTCAATTAGAATATTTTTGCTATTTCGGTACATAATCTAAATTGGTCAAAGTACTTACAGCAGCTAGAGCGTCTTCGATGTGTTTTTTTAGTTTCCCTTTCGTCACATCACAGCAGGAAAGTGAAATTGTTATGTTAAGCTCCTGTGTTCGACTGGTCACCATGATTGACCATAAGGACCAAAATTCAAGAACTTTGGCAGGAAGAGCAGCATACAGGCAAGAAATACTCCACGTGTATTTGGCAGCAGGAGTTGAACTTTCCGTTTTGTTGGGGCCGTAGACATTTACAAACACACGAACTGAGGAAGGCCTCTTGGGTGGATAAAGAGCCGACTCGATGTTGAAACTGTTTTCTGATTTCGTCAAGATGTTGTAAACTTGTTCGTAAGTGATTTTGTTACAGGCATCAGTTGAATTGACCGCAGTTGTACAGTTATTGGTAGCTGTTGCTTGAGACATGTGTTTTGGAAATAGGTGTATTATCATAACTTGAATTAAGACGAGAAATTTGAGATCGATTCGCAAAAATGCCATCCTTGAAAAACAGTGGAGATTCTAATAGCTTTGAATCCCTTGACCAGTTCCAAAATTTCCTGCAAGAGAAGCGGAATGAATACAAATCAGCTTTGTTTGATCCACTTTTACTTTTTGAGGCTGGTTATTTCATGTTAGCTGTCAAAACAAAATATTTTATGAGCGGAACTCGCTTAGATTATTGCTAGAGGTTATCACAGTTTCCATATAGCATGAAGTGTCGAGTTAGTATATTGCCACTCCATGTGGAAAGGACGCAAGTCCATCGCAGAAAATCACCCAGCACATAAAAAAGTTAGTCCTTGATAGTGCTATGGTACTCGTTTATATTCTTGGGTGAAACGAGGCTTTGAAACGAATACTGAATGCCTTTCTTTCAACATTGAATATACTCAAGAAGAATCAGTAGAGGATTTCTCGCGAATTAATGTGGAGAAACTAGCTACGATGTGGCTTAAATGATCGTAACGCTTGTGGGAAGGTTGTTGGCAACAGTTTATCTGCAGTGATTTGTGGTACAATTCTTTACATTTTGGCTCGGCCAAATACTTAGTATATCGGCTGGATGTAAATAAAAGAACACGTTCACGATACTTCCGGTTTCCATGAAATAGCAATGTCTAACTCCAATAATCTGTATCTGTAAGCTTCTATCGTTTGCCATTCTGAATAAAGCCTCTACTAATCAAAGTTTGAAATCAATTCCTTTTGATATAAACATTTAAGGGAAAAAATCAGCGCCGGAAACAGCTTAACTTCTTACCTAAACCCTCCTAACGACTAATGGCTTACCGTAGGCTTGACTGTCCTAATTTTATCTCTCGCGGTTATCACAGATGACCACGGAATCACTAATTCTAGTCACTAAGACCTCGCAAAAACATTAAATTTTAGACATCGAAATCTTATATTGCGTCTAATAAATTTGAAATGTAGGGCTTTTTTATAACTAAACTTGTGTCAGCAAACCTTTCAGGTAATAAACAAACTCTCCTAACCCTGATCGTCTTTGAATTTTTGGTAGGTGGACGACATGCTTACAACTAAAAGAAAAATGTTATGAAACAGGTGGAGAGTACCTTTCCTGTAAAGAAGACTTACAAACCAAACGATCTGACTTACAAACCAACGACTTGAGGACGAACACTCAATTTGTTTTTAGTTTCACAAGTTTATTAGGGTGGAGAGAGGACTTGTGAGAGTGAAACAATCTGCTAAGGAACACTAAACTATGGCTCGGGAAGGAATTCAACCCAGACCCCTCAATACACTGACCTTTAGGCAAGCATATGTCAGTCTGTTGGTAATAAGTAATTATTAGTGACACATGGTTTTCTCTGCTATGACTGACTTTCTGAAACATTTATTTTTAATTTCCAGGGGTTTGGTAGAGCAGATCACTCCATCGCAGTCGAGAAACTTATAAAAGCTTACCCAGATTATGAAAGTATTACCTTCTCCAATAAGGGTTATTAGAAACATGTTGAGAAGTCTGAATTTATTTATTAAGTCATATTTTGTAGTAATCATACTGCTACAAGATTAATTATTTGATACATTGTATAGGATAGGGCACTTAAAAAAAGGTACAATTTGAGGTCTTTGTATTTGGCAGTGCTTTCAGTAAGACTTGGTGCATGTGAAAGCTCTTGCAAGATCAGTTGTGTAGTAAAATACCTGGAAAACCTTGACAGCTTTAATTTGGTAGAGAAAAAATAAAATGGACACAATACTTAAAAGGAGATGTTTTATAAACTGATAGACCCCCCCCCCCCCCCCCCTTCTAGTATTACTCACTTGTCTTCAAAGAGGCTGTTGGGGCAAAGTTCATCTGTGTTCGTTCCAGACCACCAGATATGACGAACTTTTTCAATTTTTAAACCAGAACAATTTTAGTTTCTTAAGGGTGCCATGTACTGTAGGAACAGCCACCTATGTAAACTCAAATCTGAACGAAAGCACTATTTAAAAGTTGGCTTGTTATCCTCTTTGCACGCACATTACAGTTTTTTATATAGAGTTAAAAAATCTTTCCAAGTGATGAATTTATATAAAATGCATCCAGAACTACAACGCTACATTGGAGATGTAAATTAAAAAATCCAAACCTGTTTTGGCACAAGATAACTACTGAGATTATAGTTTTTTAATAAACAGTGCTCTACTCAGGTGTGTAATGATTAGAATCATACTTAATAATATCGTTAGCTTGAACTGTTATACAGCATGTAAAACTTGTGATTAAGGAATAACTTCACCTTACAATATCATAACATTATCCCGGACTCAGTGAAAAAGGAAAAGATTTGTTTAGCCGCAAGACTGGTTGCTATTTAGATACAATATCAGATACTCTTAACTAATTTACCAGAAAAATGAACAATTGATGAAGGGACAATTATTTCTTAGACATTTAGAGTCGAGGAAACATTTTTCCATTGTTTTACATATATAATAATATCTAATTGAAATTCAGTTCGATTGCGTTCGATTTACTATACTAGGTCTGTGTTATGTTATCGCTATTTGAGCTTTAAGACGAGCTTACTCACTTAAAAAAATCATGGTATATGTTGGAAATACCTTTTTTGTGAGTTACGAAGTAGGATTGATTTTTGACACAGAAATCTGCTCGATGACACTGACAAGAAACGCAGGAACAATATTCCCACTTTGACGGCTGCGACCATCAGGGTTGAACGGATAGAGTGCATCTGAATAATTAGTCAAATACTCGGAAACAAAATAGGGGGTTGCCCGCTAACAGGTCTGAACTTGCTCTATTGTTTTTAAAGTGGAATGATGGTCATACGACTGTCTCGTGATTTTTTTCAACCAATCTCAGTAAATGATGTTTGCGGGCGGCCCAAGCTCCAGGTGTTTCTAAGTTTACTACAGGCCTTCAGAAATGGATAACTCGCCGAAATGAGTTCTTTTTAATATAGTAAGCGGTCAGATAACAAGCGATGCACTGTGGAAGTAAGGTGAGGTATTTTTATTGAGAATTTGACTGCATTTTTCATTCCTAAAAGCGGTCGTAAATATTCCCATCCAAACTCTTATAGTTTCGCCATGACTCTTAGCAAGATGATCATCACACAGCTGAAGCTTGGGCTTGGTATATTTAGAAGGTCATGAATTAATTTAATTTTAAAAATGGCTGAGAGTGAAACTGGTTTAACCGATTTGATGCATGATTTGGATTTAGAAGATGTGAATGACACTGGCTATAAAAGAGATATCAACGTAAAAATCACCAACGGGTTTTATTACCAAAATGTGGCCTACATGAACGACAATGTCCGGTTATTTGCTGACTATTAGATGAAGTTGTATTGTTATGACTGCTTTAGGACTGTCGAAAACTATGTTATTCAGAATGCATTCGTATATGGAATGTGCCTTAGTCGAGCCTTTGAAAAGTTTCAAGAGGAAATGAGTATGAAGCGAGTTTCTGGTAGCCTCGATGATTGGGTTGATTCGAATTGTAGAGTTAAGAAAACAAGAGCTTGGCAACTTAGAATGTCTTACAAGCTTTTTAGTCCTTATAAAAAGGTGTTAAGATGTAAGTTACCATTTATATGGTTTGTAAGTAATGGTAAAACCGTGGTTGATTATTTTAAAAGTCATCATGAGGCAGCTCTAACATGGACTCATGAACTAGACTGTGCCTGTGAAACTTGCAAGATGTAAGCTGACACAACTGTGGTGTGACGTCACATCGTTCAGTAGAAATATTACATTGAAGCGCTGAATTATTAAGGTGGGCCGGTATAGATGTGCCGTGACGTTGCATCTTCAAATTTGTCCATAAGCGTAAGATGTTAAACCATCTTCATAAATGTATCGCTTATCATCAAAGCAGCTGAGTGACACTTTATTTAGTTCATAGCCTCCGAGTTGATAAATTTAGTTTGGATGGTTCTTATTTTATGATATATGTGTTGCTTGTTGAATGGTACGTTTTTGTACTCTTCATGTTTGATGTTCTGTTTTATGATATTCTTTTAATGCCTTCTCTGTTTTGCCACCTTCAAGTGAAACGAAACCAAAATGAGATATCCAAAATTTTCATTTAAGCCTGTGACTATAGGAGTTGAACGACCACAGATCACTTACTTGGGTGTCAATTGAAATAAGTCACGCTAGATTACTCCGAAAGAAAACGGAAGTTGTAAACTTATAAACTCTTACACTTATATTTCTTAATTCTTTAACGGTTCAAATAAATAATATGCCTGATCTTTTATGGCTATCCGGTCCGGTCAATTATTGAGCTCGAGGCTTATGGGGAAGGCTGATATCATGAGAAATTTACCTTAATAGGCTGAACGTTTCCACATGATTTGACTTACAAGTCGAGCGATGTTTTTAGTATCCATTGTTTACAAGTTGATAATGATGTCGTGACAACTGCAGCCACGGGTCAGCTATTGTTAATGATGTCTAAATATAATTTTGAGCAAATGCAAGCTGATTCATTTTCACGTTAACTTGAGGACGAACACTCAATTTGTTTTTAGTTTTACAAGTTTTTTAGAGAGCAATATATCCAAACGTTATTTAACTAGATTTCCAATGTAATCAAGGTAATACAAGATTGAATTTATCATAAGTGATCACATCGGTAAAAAATAATTCCTGTCAGTTAAATGTAGCTGAGTCACCGATCAACAGTAGAGAACTTGTGTGCTCCATGGTATTTGGCCTCGAGATGGAAAAAGCTCTTATGAAAAACTTCCTCAATGAAGAAAATGACTCCTTCTCAGATCCACAGCTAGACTCAATCTATATTTGTACAACAAAAAGCAGTAAAACAGTACAACCATTTCGCTCGTGCTCCTGAGCAGAGTTATCTTAAACATGAAAAAATCTTGCCTCTTCTCTTGTTATTAAAAATCTCCTCGACAGATTGTTCTTCCAGTAACAACCCCACTGTTGGAAAAATATCTAGTTCATACATTTCCTTAATAATGGCATATTCCCAACACACAACCGCCATTGCCACTTATGGCACTGTGCTTAGTTCCTCGTGATGTAATTGATTTCATTGAAGTCTCGAAATCTTTACGTTTTGTTAAATGTATGAGTTTCCAGACGAGTGGTTACTCAACGTATGTTATAAGAGAAGCAGTAGGAAATAGTTTTTTCCGCCATTTCATTACTATTTTGACATTTCAAACTCTGCAAATCGATTCAAATATCTTCTTTGACCCTACAAATCGTAATTTAAGATTGCAAATAAAAGTGGTGTTCCACATGGAGACCGAGTTTTAAGCCAACGAATTCAGATTTTGCTACACTTTGCTTTCTATGTCATTCCTTTGTTTCTCGTTAAATTCGATATTTTCACCACTTAGCACCATTCTGCAACATGCTTGGCTTTTTTCTATAAATGAACCATCGTTTGAGGACTGGCTTTCCGCCGTATTGTGATCGTTTACTGGTGGATGACATAGGCAAGGACATGTATGATATAAAGAATTCTGACTTGAGGTGTAATTAGTTGATGAATCGCTGGATGAAGATTTCCTTAAGTCAGTATCGTCAGAAGGTGTCCGCCTTGGGTCACTGGATGGGAGTTGGGTTTGTTTCTCTTCTGACTTTTGGCTTTTGTCCAGAAGCCTCTTCCAAGACAACCACGAAATGAAGGAACCAAGAGCAGTCATAAGTATGGTCTTCAATGTTTCATCCGCAGTTTCTCTTCCATTAAATGACTGGCCGGCGAACACAATTACTGGAATTAAGACAATAACAGCAAGGAAACCCAACAGACCAGGTAATAGAGCATGCAGTTTATCGGGTTTCACTCCATCTTGTTTACAGCTAACTAAAGTCAGATATTCGTAGACAGCATAAGTGAAGGAGGCAAAAGTAAAGCATATTATAAGCGTAACAGTCAAACCCCAAGTCGGGTTAAGCATTATGCCAATTAGCATCCAACAGGAACAGAAACTAGTGGTGGCTGCACATGTAAAGGCGACCGGTTTAGAAAAACAGCTCATACCTTCTTCCCTGTCAGCCGAGTCTGTCTTCAGGCATGGAAAATAATTTTCTAATTTATTACGGATATGTGGTATAAGGCCAATCACTGTATTGAATGCCATTGCAAACCAGATACAGACTAAAATAGGTACAATGTCCTTGTAGAGGAGAACTTCTTCCAGGTAAAAATTTACAAAAAGTAAAAGGAGCACCAATTGTTGACTTAAACCAAGAACTGACAACAAAACACCTAGATAGAAGATAGCCTTAGCAGTGTTTTTTATCCTGATCTTTTGCCTGTCTCGGCCGGTTGTATTCGTGTGTTCCCTCCCTGTGGTTTTCTCTGACCAACCTTCTTTTCTACAATGTTCAATAAATGAAGTTAACAAATAGAAAACTGCCAAAGTGAAAAGAAATGAACACCAATGGATTATTCTGATGTACACACTGCGTCCTGTAGCCTCTCTGTCTATTCCATGGCCTTCTATAACACATTCCGCTGTGTTCATCCTTGGATCCCGTATCCCTGGTGATACGGCAAGATCTTGAAGCTGAAATGTAACAGCAATCCTATATCAAAATTGTATAAACTTCAAAGGATGAAATTAAGAGATCCTCGCAGCTAAGAACACTACTAAAACGAGTAGTTGTAAATAGGACCTGAAAAAAATTCAGGCCCGTACGGGAAAGGATGGTTAGTAGCTGAGAGACGGTTGTTAGTGAGTTAAGCAATGCCTTTTTTCCGCCAAGGAATATTGATGAGTACCGGCCCGCAAACTTTCAGGGAAACTTGAAAAGGTGCTAATTATAAATCATGCGATTAACTCGCAACCAGTCTTCAATATATGGAAAGTGTGGGTTGCTTGGCTCAAAAGACTTAGCCTTTTTAGCAGTAGACTTCAGCTAAGACAATTACTAACGTTGCGTACTCGAAACACCTTTAGAATAATTCAGGACCAAAAGCTGTTTAAATTTACAATTCTCGTTTAGGAGAACGTCCGTGTACCTTATTGCCAACCAAATAATAGTGTTTATTTTCTTTTCATTTCTGCATACTTGCTAACTAACGGAGGAATAATAGTACTGAAGGCAGCTCTTTTAATCAGTTTCCTGTTGTTTCCAAATTAAGGGAGAAAACAACACACTTACCGATGCGAGAGCTCTTTTAATCCTTTCTTTAATGATTATCCTTCTTTCATCCTCCTTCTTTGACACATTGCAGCAGAAATATGGAATAGTTATATTCAGTGTTTGAGTCCGAGGCGTCACAAGGATGGATCCGAGGGACAAAACTTCCAGCATGAGCGGTGGGACAGCAACATACAAACAGGAAAGGCTCCAAGTGTATGGCACGATGAGGTTTTCTGCCTCGTTAGGACCATGTAAATTTACAAACACACGGACAGAAGAAGGCCTCCTGGATGGATATATAGCTGACTCAATGTTAAAATTGTTTTCTGACTTTGCCAAGCTGTTATAAAGCTCTTCATAAGTGTGGATGCATGAGAGGGAATTAGGTGAGTTGTCGCAGTTATCGCTGAAATCTGCTCCAACTTTATGTCGACCAAAAACCAGCACCAGTTTGATAAGAGTAACCACAGCAAACCTGAACCACTGAGGGAACATGCTTGAATATCTTGATGCTTCTTCTTTTCTGTCTGATCAGTTTGTGAAAGCATATGTCAATATTTAGCCGATAAATAGAATAACGAGATAATTTCACGTTTCATGCATCATTAAATCTGCGTTCTATCATTGAATTACGCCAGTTTAGCCATTTTTCGCGGAAAATGATCAGCTTTGCTCGACATGACATTATTTGTTGTATTTTTGATATCTTGTTTAAACTTCTTTCTTTCGTAAAGGGGAAAACTTCAGTAACACGATAGAAATTTCGATGGTTTATCGACACAAAGTTCACAGTTATCAGTGATGCAAAGAGTGCAATCTACAATAAAGGGGGTAAGTTTCCAAAGAAACTGTGGTGCTGCGTCTGTGGGAGAGTCTAGCAGGTAATTTAGTGTTAACAACTGAGTTGAAAACGTAAATTAGCCACCGTAAAGGGTAAAAAAGCTGACATTTCGAGCGTTAGCCCTTCGCCAGTGTGAAAGACAGGCTTTCCCTCTGGCGAAGGGCTAACGCTCGAAAAGTCAGCTTATAAACTCTTTACGGTGGCCAATTTACATTATCAACTCAGTTAATAAAAAAAATGATCTTGTTAAATCAAATTTTATTTGGTATTTCCCCTTCCCTCTCACGAAGGCTTCACTTTCGAAATGTCAGCTTTAGAAACTCTTTACGCTGGTCAATTTGCATTATTATTTCAGTTGATAAAATCAATTTTTTTCTTTATGCATGGTTTCAAAGCGTTGTTGTGTTCGTCTTATAAGGCTGCGTGCGGCGTACCTAAGTTAAAACAGTGTTTTAAGACCTACATATTCCCCCGGATTATTGAAATGAGATGCTATCGTTGATAATGATTTGTCCTCGAAATTTCTCAAACGTGCACAAAGTGTGCAAAGAACTTTTTCTGTTGATGACTAAAAGAAAATTAAAAGAACTTATGACTTCCGATCTTCCCTTTAAGGTTATTACGCAAATTAAAAGAACTTTGATTGTTATTACACTTCATGATCATCATTTTTATCAAGAATGTTGCTGTCATTCATTAATCGTTTCATTCGTTTCTTTTTCCCTTTCGATTTCATTCCCGAGGACTACCCCGTTAATTGGCCACGCTACTTGATTTCATTTGAATACTTTGGGTTATGTACGCATTTAAAAAAAATGCCTACGCAAGCTATTCTTGTTCAAAGTGGGTAATGAACTTTCCCTTTCAAAAATAGCTTTAAATAAATTATTTAGCCAAAGAATAACACACAGTTACACTTGCCTGCGCCCTCCTTTACCTAATGAAGCTGCATGAATTGTAAACGGTAATGCCTGATTTGCGCGTCCTTATTTGTGCTTGTCTTAATCGTGACAGACGTTCGCTATTACGGACTTTGCTGCCCCTGATATCAATTCCATTCTTGAGAGAATTTTGACCCCAAGAAATGGCAGAAATTGTTATCTCTATTTATTTTCACATTTCTTATGTTTAGCAGTTACTGATTTTAAATCAAACTCGCGCATACATGATATCCTGCATCGCTGGGCAAACAAAGAGGTTGCCAATCGTCTATGTTATGTTACCCTTATTTGAGCTCCAAGGCAAGCATACTAACTTAACAAAAATCATGATATAAGGAGGAAAATACCTTTGTATGAATTACGCAGTAGGTTTGATATACGACTCAGCGATGTGCTCGATAATACTGACAAGAAACGCAGAATACAATATTCCCACTTTGACGGCTGCGACCATCGGAGTTGAACAGATGGAGTGCATTTGAATAATTAGTCACGGTAGATTTCTAGAAAACGGAAGTCATAGAGTGAACTCCCTGCTTTGGCGTGTGTAAATATGATTAGATTTAAGAGTAACAAAGAGGAGTATAGCTACTCTATTCTCACCATTCCGGAGCTTTGCAGCTTGGGTCTCTTGACTGTACCCGGTAAACTCGTATAAACACTGATTATAGCTCACACTGCCGCCACGGAAGTGCCTTGAGAAGTAACTGAGTTTTATTCCTGCATGTCTTTTCTGAACTGCAGCGGAAACAGTTTAAAAATATATATTCTCCTCTTTGTTTTGTACCTACTTTTTTCTGCTCATTCATTCTTATCCTGAGATCACAATATTTCTAACAGAATTTAAGATGCTTAGATAATCCTCGATTAAATGTGTGTCAGCGCTCATTGCAAACGTGGCCTTGCTAATGAGTCCAGAGTTTATACGTAACGGAGATAAAATTTTTCTCAAATTTTGAAGATTGATTTCTAATAACCCATTTCTCGAGACCGTGGTGTATTTGGTCAAGATGGCACAAACCTTTCCCATCTCCTAGCCGCAGCCAACAATCGATGGATCCTCGCTGACAATATGAAGTTTTCTTTAAACAATTTCAGGAATTAAATTTTATGATTTAAGCGGCAATATGTCGGTAGCAACCCGATCAGAAGTCGAGGCCTCAATTACATCAGCAAATTTGTGTCGATGTTTATATGACGCCAAAGTTAAAGTTAGAACGGGGTCTGGCGACTGATCCAGAAAATACTGTATGTTCTTTCAACCTCACCCAAACTATAAATTTTGGTTTTAAAAAGGTGAAATAGGCATGTTGAGCTTTCGAGTCTGAGGCGTTGCAAGGATAGAAGGACAAGTCTTCCAATATGAATGGTGGAAGAGCGACAGGAATAGCACTTAGCGGTGCAATGTATGGGGTTTTAAGTTTTTCGGGGCCATGTAAACACACGCGGACAGAAGAAGGCTTCGTGCGTGAATAACTGATAATGGGACAGTTTCCACGAAATAAAAATGAAGATATATTACTCGATACTAAACTCTTGGGTCCTCTGGCGTATCGGAATTATTGAATTAAAGCCGGAATAACCAGTTTTCTGGTTTTCTATTTCGCAGGCTATTCGGCTTTGTGAGCTTAGCAACGTCGCATGGCACAAGAAACTACGTTAATTTCTGGTTTTGTGACAAGCAGTGAGCAACCGAAGGCCAATTGTTGCCAGTTCAGTGTATCATCGATACTTGCCCACTGAAAACCTGCACCAAACTGTAAGTATGAAGACTAATTCAGTAAGACTAATTTGCGCTCAAAAATGCTATTGTGAGCTCCGACTTCTCCTGATGCACTTGATGAGAAACAATAAGAGTGGTTTTCAAACATTAAGGCAAATTTATTCGTTAACATATCCAACTGACATTTTATAAGAAAGTAGGAATGCCAAGAGCTATTTATCTAACTAACTTATGAGCGTCTATTAATTTGAGTAATTTCGATTCATTCATTGCAAATTAATCCTTAAAAGTCTTCCGATATATGAAGTTTAGTTAATTCCAGGAACATTTCTTTTCTCCACCTGTCAACACTAGTTAACTAGCTACATACTAGAAGGTGGGTAGACTCCACGCAAATATCATGCAAAACGAGAAAAATATCTTTCGATACTGAAAGGTTATCGGCTGTAATTTACAGCCGATTCAAATGCTGAGGGAGGAGGAGGGGGAGGGGGGGGGGGTGACAGCCGTTTAGATAGCAAATATTCCATTTGGTATTCTGTCCAGTGTTAAACGAGCGACAAACATCTATTGTTATCTCTGTATCTCTGTCCCTTTTTATCCAGTTTAACGGCGTAAGGCTCAACAAATAAACTGCTCGAGTCTAGCTTCATTATCGTGGACTGTGCTGAGAGCGCTTGGCTAATCAATAAAATAGGATAAGCACTGGCACATCCATATCATAGAACTGTCTTTATTTAAATCGGATCGGGGTCGAATTTGAATTTGGGTGTTGCTTCTTACGGATGACAGAAAATGAAGGCAAGAAACGACAAGAAACTCGATCCATTGTTATGTCTAAATGTATGATGTCAAGTTCGATCCCCGACAATTTTATGGGGAAGTGCTAAAAGTATTTTTATAACTTTACACCCTTAATTTATAGACAAATCTTTCACTCTTTTATCCTTGACTGGATAATATACGTATATGTTTATGTTAATCGAAGGCATTCTAAGATTTCCACTTACAGATGGACTCTAGGATATAGATAACGATTCAAACTGTTATTAACTCAGAGAGAGAGTAGAAACTCTCACCTGGTGCATGTGCGCTAAAGCTTAGTAACAACCGAAAATGTCCAGCCCAGTCGCGTCGCGTCGCGTTCCAGGACCTATACTAGGCCCTAAGGTCAACTAAGAAGGTTTCTTCTTCGAAAAAACAAAGAACAAGGGGAAATAAGGAGACCTATACCAAATCTGCACGATACAACAATATTTATTTAGAAATGCACTCCATGTTGTAGTGCTTCTGTCCAGTAATATATGACACATAACATCAAAACGAGGAAAGAACAAAGAAGTGGCACATGAGGCATAGCCGTTTTGTCATTGATTTTCTTAACACACTTTGAGGTCTTCTGTGATCTGTTACTGTACAGATCCACGACAACACGGAATATGTTTGTTTTATTTAATAAAGAAGCAAAATGTGACGTCATGTAAGCCTCTGTCCTTCCATAGACCGTAAGAATCTTTAAAATTCGCGTATAATTCAACTTATCATATGACTATTCATAGAAGTACTAAATCATGAGTAGCACATTACATAATTCATTCTAATCCATTCAAATAAAATCAAAAGACTCTTAGTCTTTCTACTGGGTGGCCCTGCTTTTCTTATGGAAAAGCGGTGGCCCCAATATTTCGTTAAAAATGACTTGTTTTAATAGGGAGACAAACTTCAGTTCTTTCAATGTCGATGCTGTCAAACTTCGTTTTTCCCTTGGATGGATCATGGCGTTTCGTGGGATAGTACATCAGAAGCTTGCTCCCTTTGATTCAAGAACGTTTGTACATGTACACCTAAACAAAACAAAAAAAGCCGTCTCCTGACAAACTTCTATAAACTAGATAATAGTCAGTTTATTGGTTAACCCTTTAACTCCCACGATCTAATGAAAGCTCTCCTTTCTGTCGACCATGCAATTCTTATCATGTTAGTTGTGAGAATTTGATATCGGGTCAACCAATAATCTCCTTTCTTTTCATCACTTGGGTGTATGTGGGTGCTTATTTCACCTTATTTTTGGTCCGTTGGCAGATATTATCAATCCATCTCTGCTAAAAGGCATTTTCCCGGACAAACTTAAAATCGCTAAAAAATTATTCCCATCTTCAAAGCAGAGGATCTTAACTTTTTTCTAAACTAAAGACCTAATTCTTTGTTTTCTAATTTTTCCAAATTTTTCGAAAAAGTCATATACAATCGCTTGGTAGAATTTGACGAAAACACGATATACTCTAACGCTGTCGGTTTGGATTTCGGAAAAATCACTCGACATCGCACGCACTAATGCATTTGGTAAATAAAATAGCTTCTGCAATCGACCAACACGAAACAACGAAAACAACCTCCTTAATGCCTCTGAATTAACAGACCCTCTGCTTTTCGCTAATGACACCAGTATCTTTTATTCTCATTCAAATCCAAATTGCTTAGAACTCCAAAATATTGATATTTGGCTAAAATGCAATAAGCTCTCAGTTGATATAAAGAAAACTAACTACGTATATTTTAAACCCAGACAGAAGAAATTTAACTCCAGCATTTCTCTCTCCTATGGAGGTAAACCCCCTAAACAGTCTAACATAACTAAATTCCTTGGGGTCTATATTGATGATCATCTCACCTGAAAACACCATATCAGCTATGTATGTAGACAAATCGCTAAATCAGTAGGTATTATATTCAGGTCTCGCTTTTTCCTATCCTCTACAGCCAAACTCACTTTTTACTACACCTTAGTTTATCCTTATATCGTCTATTGCAACTGCGCCTGGTCGTCCAAATACGTATCCAACTTAAATCAAATTTATTACTTGCAAAAGCGAGCTGCGCGGGCTATCACCTACTCAGACTATCGAGCCCATTCCGCTCCTTTATTTCCCAAACTAGGAATTTTAGATATTTTCCAAGTCAATACGTTTGAAATCGCCAAATTCATGTGTTATTATAGAAATAACTTATTGCCTCCATTGCTTCTCAATCTTTTTCCCCAAATTCACAACTATGGTACCAGAACAGCCAGTAATTATCGAACGCATTTGTGCCGTACAAATCTCAAGCAATTTACAATTCTCTACCAAGGTCCTAAAATTTGGAACTCTTTTCCTGTTTCAGTCACTCGTTTGTCAAACCTTAGTTTTAAGACGAAAATGCAAGAATTTTTACTTAAATAATCACTGAAGTGGCCTAACCGCACATTCGCAGCATTTTTTCTTTACTTTATTTATTAATGTAAGTGAGGTGGATCTCCCATAAGTCCGATGGCTTCCTGGGTCTCCTCGCCTTCTAGCTATAACCGCTGTAAATAAACTTTTTGTATTGTGTAAATAAGGCAAATAAAATACGATGATGATGTATTGTATTTCCGCAGATATTGTAAAAAGAAATTCTGTCTTGGTCAGTCATGGGAGTTAAAGGGGTAAACAACAGTTCCTTTCTTTAGCTAAAGTTGAAAACCAAATAATTTGTGATTTTAATCAGCACTAATATCATGTTCGTCTTGATGAATTAACTGCCTATCGGTAACCACTCATTTTTAATGATTGTCTCCCAGTCACAGGTAATAACTTGCTCGAAGAGTTCTTTCACCAAGATTTAGATGCAATGATGGAGCTCTTCCAAGTTTTGAATCAGAGGCATAACAGACTAATACGCCGAAAAGCCACCTGTAAATAATATTTTAGCGACAATTCATGTTTTTACCTAACTTAAGATATTTTTCCTTTGAATCTCTTTGCCTCAGGTAAGAATCACTGCTGGAACGCTGTACAGACTTTTTAGCTGTTTTCTCACACTCTCCAATATTCTGAATGGCGGAGGTAGTGAAATCAGATTGCAACATTTGATTTGAAAAACAAAATCACCATAATTCTCTGACTAAATTAATTTTCATTGGGTAAAGTCAACAGCTCGGGAACACTTAAAACCCTAAGATGTCAGGAGTAATCAATATATAATTTCCCTCTACAACAAAATTGTATCAATCAATAGTTACAGTTACTGTCTAAATCATAACCATTACAATTTGCTCAAATGTAATTGGTGCATTAGCTGCTTAATTTTCAACTCAACTGTCGTCATTTTCCAAAAATTACAAAGTTTAAAAGACAGCTGTGCACAATTTTTCCTACTTATACAGGATCAAAGAGGGCAATATCAAGTAGGCAAGATAGGCTCATCTTGCCCGCTTGGGTAGTCAATCAGAACACAGGATTCACCTCATATTGCCCGCGGGTGCTGCCAGCCATATAACAAACACTAGGGTGTTGAGGGTTAAGGAATAGAAGTCCCAATAGAAACCAGATGAGAAAATTGAACAGAAATTTACCTTAGTTAAAAAAAAAAAAACAAAACGAAACAAAACAAATCTTATTTCTAATGAGACCGTGAGAACATTTATGAAAAACACTATTGAGAAAAAAAACAGGAACAGCAAAATGGTCGATATATCGTTGATATATCGACAGACACTCGGTCAATGTGTTGACCTACGGTATCTGCTGGTACTCGAGCAACAGATGTTCTTGATCCACGGAGACTATAGTTTTAATTGTTAGAGTAGCAAAGTCTAACTCAGAGCTACAATCTCTTCATTTGTGGCTGCTATAGAAACCCATTTGCTAAGAAATTTTACCACTGAAGAACTAATTCATGGTGCTATAAAAGCATAATAGAGTGGTCAATGTGTGCAGATGTAGTCTTATGTTTCACATCTAGACAGACTTTTAGATGCCTTAGTGGAAAACCCGTCCAATCATTTCAGTTCTTTTTATGAGTTCATGGAAAAATTATAAATCAAAAACAAAAAGCAAAACAACAACAGCAACATCCATCCAAAAAAATGATAACTCTGACGCACAAATGAACAATACTATCAGGGCTTGCCAGGCTATAGCATAATTAAACCTTATAAGTCACTCCCTCAGACTATGATGTCTGCCAATGCCATTGTAACGCTAGCTTTTTTTTTCCTACAAAAGCCTCAGCAAGCTGACAATGACAAAGAGAGTTGTATGTATCTTTTAACAAAGCTTTCCAAAATAAACAGACAATCAAAAAAGTTGTTTATTATAAAGTGAATATGGATAGAACTTTCTAACACTTTTTTACCAGAGGGATTTTGTTACTTGTCACCATCTGGTGTTAAAAATCAATAACTCATGATTAGTTATTCAAGTTATACAACACAGTATTATCCTTCTTTGCTAATGAAGGGAAGGTTTTCAAAAACCTCCTCTACAAACATAAATTATGGATCCTGGGAAGAGTATTACTACCTCTTGCATCTTACTTGTTGTCGTTTTTGCAAGAACAAATCAAAATGTTGACTCCTTCAGAATTGAGTTATAAAGTTACAGCTGAAGTTCCATGCAGTTGAATCAACGTGGAATGGTTCTTTCCATGGTTGGTGGACCACTTTATAGAGACAGATTAATAATTTTGTAATTTAAATATTCATCAAGCACTGGAGTTCGTGTTCACCTCTGTCATTTCTGTCTTATAACTGCAGTGCTTAATAACCAGAAATTTTAGTTTGCACAATGACAATTTGAAGGGTTTCTAGAGGGAAGCTTAAAGCTATGTAGTATGATTCAGAAATGATCATCTGTTTCGCCAACTGTACGGAGGGGTTATTGTAAATGGCACAGGAGTAAGAAGTAGGGTTAATGCTCCTTAAATTTTAATTTTGTGTTAGGGTGGATAATTTAACATTTCTGATAAGATTCCTGCATTGTTTCAGCTGGTAAGTAAAACACTCAGCTCCTTATTATTAAAAATATCTGTTGTTTGAAAGATAAATTTCCACATCAACCTCCGGGAGTTTTTGGTTGAAGAAGATGATTGTGCCATTTTCTTCATTGACGCAATGCGGTTCTTCAACCGGGTAAACCACCAGAGACCATTCTAACAAGGGTTCTCTGGTTTGAGAGTGACATAACTTTTAAGTAACTTAAATCAAAATTTGGATTCCTTACCTGGTTTGTGATTTCGTGAATCAACTTCATCTCCTCCCGTACCAGCTGAACACAATCAAAGTGATCTTATTAATAAATGTACGGCACTGCTAACAAGCTCACGGCTTGAACATGATGAGGGTAGAAAACAGCGATTTCAGTGATTTTTTCAAGTGAAGAGAATGTGGATTCGAAAGATGATGGATCACGCGAGTAAAAAAGTCGCTCGAATTGATGGATTGGTATATCCCAATTTAATACACATTCTCAGCTATGAACGGAACACTAATATCATCACAAAGCATTGGGACTTTTGTCTGTTATTCAATTAAAAATTAAGAGGAAAGGAAACACTCTGGAACCAAAGTGCACTTAAGCAGAAAATTCATACAAACTTAGCCTTTAACCACACATAATTTTACAAGCAACTAGGTTAAATGCACAATAAATGTTCGGATGATACCTGGCTCACAAGGCCTGTCAGGGCTTTGGAATAGGTTAAACTGTGCATGGATAGAGGATAATAAAAAGTTATAAAATCTCATAAGCCACACCTTCAGGCTATGGTACATGCTAAACAAATGCAACTCTTGCAGTTATCACATTTTTTTCACAAATGCCCCAACAAGCATACTATAACAATGACGGCTTTACATGGAATGCATTTTTCTGTTTAAAAGTTAATATCTTTAAGTTAGCTGTCCAAGAAAAAGTCAAATCATTCTTGCTTATCATGCCAGCATTGGAACATTACTCGGGCATTTTTCACTATGACTCTTAGGCAGGTTAACTTTCAAAAACCTCATCTATAACAGGTTACCATTAAGTATCAATCCTGGCAAATACATTTCTATACCAAAATCTGATACTCTTCAGAAGTTTCAAGGAACCTTCATTGGCACTTTGGTAAAAATTTCTAACTGCAAGGTATTTAGTCCATTCGAGACCATGCCCGGCAGTCTAATCAGAGACTGACAATTTCTAAGTGACGACAATCGAGCGATATTAAAGTATGCTCCCGCTCAGAGAATTTGTCCACTAAAAAATCAACTTAGTCTTTTGGAATCGCTTGACATTTCTAAACAAATATCTGATATTCTTAAGAAGTTTGAAAGAACGTTTCCCGGAAAAATTCTGACTACCGGGCATCAAGTCGTAATTTATCGGTTTAGGAATTAAGATTTGTGTGGATTCGTAGATTTATAAAATAACGTGGATCAGATATCATTCGGCTAAAACTTTTGGCTGGGAACGGTTCGTAGGTAGGCTATAAACTGGATTGATAGAATAGACCAGTATATGGCTACTGTTCTCAGTAATTAAGCTAGTATAGTCTACAGTATTTTCTCAAACACCAGCAAAGAGAGGGGACTTTGGTTAAAATCTAAATACTGTAGAGCATAAGAAAAACATGGATATACGGTCAAGACCAGTAAACTTACGCCAAAGATAGTTAAGAAGTACGGAAGATTCGGATTATATTCGAACAATGACAAAGTTGATTACTTTGACAATTCGGGCCGAGAAGCCGATCGAAAGGATGAACTGGTGCAACCCGATTCGATATACATTCTCAGCTGTAAACAGAGCTCTGGGACTTGTTTCTGATAGTCAAATAAAAATTAAGAGAAGAAGGCCCACTCGGGCCGTAAGCACACCAAAACGGAAAATTCCTAGAATTGTTCCTTCGTTGCTAAGCTCAAACCTCGCTTTTCAGCCAAATATTTGGTTGTAAATGGAATTTTTTGGGTTCAGCCACCTGTAGGCTTGCCTTGCTTGCAGTTACTTGCTGATCCAGTAATCTCAGTGAGAGTATGGAATGTCGTCTTCATCATCTTCTTGGATATATCTGACTGGATTTCACTTTGTAACCTCGCATCACGTGGTGCAGTCGGCGCCAAATTACTGCTAAATCCTCTAAGAATTTTATGGAGTGACTTCTGAGGCAGTGTCAAGGTAAGCTGCCATCTGATCTAATGAATGAGATTAGAGAATTTCCACTATCAATCAAAATGATTCGTTCATAACACTGGTTCGTGGCTAAGTAGTGCTGAAGCATTGAATGTAGGGAACGTTCCAGCGGTGGAAGTATGCGATAAGCATAACTTACTTACTTCCACAGTACTCCTTTCAGCATACGAATGAGCAAAATTTCCGCACAGACCCATACTTCATTATGCATCCATATTTGGAACTTTATTATTCAGTGTAGCACCAATAAGATGTGCATGCATATAAAGTATGGGGCTGTGCGGAAAATTTTCTTACGAATGTCTTTTTAATACTTGTTAGACAACAAATTAGAGATTAAATTTGCAATGCCGGATGTTAACATTTTCATAAGGCTCTCAGGTTTCACGTCAACGATGTTCATTCCTTCCTGTTGCGAGCAAACGTGTCTGGGCACAAGGGATCTTTAATGTACAAATTGTAATTATTCCATGATCCATATGTTTAATTTTGTCTTCAAACCACATTTACTACCGTACACCTTTCATGAATATTCAACTGTCTCACAGTCAAGAGAGATTTAATGTTACGTGGAATATAGGGGCTGAGGATAATATGGAAATTTTAGAATTACAATGACCAAGGCTACTGGCAAAAACATGTTTTGTTTCCACTATTAATTGTTTTGTTACATCAATATTTTTTATCTTTACTGCCCAGAGGGTTTATTTTTGGTACAAGATTTAGAATGTGTGTTTTCCACAAAACATTTATATATATATATATATATGTATGTATGTATATATGTATATGCAGGTATGTATGTATGTTTTTGTTTTGGTTTTTTTTGCCAATGAGGGTCTCTAATAAGTCTCAATATTTTTATTGTTTGAGGTCAGAAGTGTAAGTTTATTGAAGTTTACTGTTCTCTTTCTTATCAAATCCTGCATTTTTGGTATTGTGGAATATGCCAACTACACAGATGTTATCAGCCATTGCATCGATAAACAGCCATTAGCAGGGCGCTCATTTTATGGACGGGAAACAGCAAATGACATTATAAAGGTAGTGCTGTTGTATATTATCACTGCCGGGCTTGATTCCCAAGATACTAAAGTTTAATAAGTCACTAACCTCCAACCAAGGTGAACCTTTAAATCCTGCCTCTTCCACTATCTCGGCCTCAGGGCCCATCACTAACAAGGATGAGCCTCCTGTGCCAAATGTTCAAACTACCAAGAATCCTTCCGTTTCCAGAAAAGCTGATAATGGGTTTGAGCTCCAACAAATAGGAACGCGAGAAGATGAGCGAAGAAGTTTGCTCATGGACACTTAAGGATAGACTCGGGCATTATCACCTCCGCTGTTATTTGGAAAATGAGCCCTCCTTCCTTAGGAGGTTGAAGACTGGACCTAAGATAACTACAGAAATAAAGCTCAGGATAGACTGAGCTTCAACCATATGTACACATATTACAACAAAAGCAGCTTCGGCCGACTGCCAACAAACCTAGCTTAGGTTTACTACACTGCTACTGGGAGTAATTTGAAAGTTATAAATTAGTCACAATGAAGATTTGTGATTGCTAAAAACAAGTCAGCTATTCAGAAAATGTAATTGGTGTAACTTGAGCCAACTGCAAGCTACTTACGCCAAGAACTTGGTAGGCTATATAAGTAACAATAAAGTTGTAAGTTATACACTGAATAAGTAACGGCATTTTTTACAGCGAAAGCCAACGGAACAAAAAGTCACCCCCAGAACTTTACTTTATCCTCTATATTACTTTTTATTATGAAGGTCGGATACAACACGCGCTATCATTGGTTAAAAGAGCGTGTTTTATTAGAGTACGAAACACGGAGCTGAGTTAAAGCTGTCACGCCATCTGCCAAATTGTACTATGTCCGACCATTTTCCAAACTTCTCTCTAGCTTTTTTTCATTAATTGAAAATGACATTTTCGGAACAAGCGAGCCAGGAAGTAGCAACAGAAAAACCAAACCAGGTTTTCTAAACATGCCAAACGCCGTAATTTACGTTACTATAACGTGAACAGAGACGAGAATCCTAAAAGAGAAAACGAAATGGACTGTCCGAGTTTAGAAGGTTTTCACGCTCTGTTAGATTGGAAATTTAGGAACGGTTACAAAATTAAACACAGCTAACCACCGTATGGCATATAAAGTTTCGCGTTCAAAATAATAATAGGAATGATGAAACTGTAACCAAACTAGCATAAATGTTAAAATTCACACTTAAAAATTCATACATAATTGAAATTTGTTTTGAAAGTGGTAAGTAATGCGTGGGGAGTTTGACGGATTATTTATTATAGAACAAGTGAAAAAGCCTTGACTGTTCTCTGTTCTGTTGTAAAATCCGCAGGAAGCGGTTAGAGCACTCAAGGAGAAGGGGGAAAAACTTTCGACTACGTCTCGTGTGTTCCCATACACTTTTTTCGTGCTCTAGCTTCTTCCTCCATGCGTTGCAACAGAAAAGAGTACAGTCAGGGCCTTATTTGCTTTATTTTTGTAGAGTCAAGTGATAGTGGCATTAAAAAGCTGACCACAAATGCTGCTCCAGGATATACAAAAAAGTCAAAAAAACTTTTTGTCAACGCTCGATACGAAAATGAACGGGAGGGTTATAAAAAAAGTTAAACCCCCTTCTGGCTAGCTGGTATGTCGGTTGATAATATCCTTAGCTTAGAGCATGCCCTAAAATTTTCACATTTGCCCTCAAAGCTTTGCTTCTCGGACATGCATTCACTTCTCGGACAATGTCTCACCGCGGACACCACCTGACATACCAGCCGCCTGAAGGGTTTATTTACTAAATAAGATGAAAAAAGGAAAGGAATGATCAAGAATGCTTATCTTAAAGGTCCAAGAAAGGCAAGGTTGTGCTTGTAGTTAGTTTTTCCTTGCCTATTGTGTTCACAAACTCAGAAAAAGTTTTATTGAATACGATCAATTTTCTGTGGCAGGGGGAGAGCTAATTGTTATATTTTGCCTTTAGAGCTTCATGGAGGGGGTCAAGTGCATCCTTGGACCCACCCTCAGCTCTGCTCTCCCAGTTGGTTCTAATGAACCGAACTTTAAGATGTATTAAGTAGCAGTTAATAACTACTCAGTTAGATCTGAGGATACAGAACATGAATGTTCTTCGGAAGGAAAGAAGTCAAATTAACCCTTTGACATAAACATTGAATATCCTTTTAATGCTTGCCATTTGACAGCGAAGTTCTTTGAACAAAACTTTTCCCATTGGTCCTGCTAAATTTACAGAAATGTGCTTCAAAGCTTCTTTTGAGAGAAAAATCCCTTGTGAATCAAACTTCTTCAATTGAAAGAACTTAAGTACAACGAAGGGAAGAAATAGTCATACCTTGGAGTCAAGACAGAATAAATATACAGTTATACTTGCACGACGGTCGCTCTTCAGATAGTTAAACTCATACAGGTTTTTATCGGACGTGTTCATTTTGTGATTCAAGTGGCGTACTTGGTGAGTATGTCCTCGTTTACTTTCCTTTTTTTTTTTAGTTTTTATTTTGGTAAGTCGTAATAAGGCTACACTTTCTAACCGATAACTTCCTGTATTTTGTTCCTTGCATACCGTGCGGCGGAATCACCGCACTTCCTTGACATCATGTGGTTCTGGAAAGTTGACGTTAACTTAAACTTTGGAAGGTTCTTTGTATAACCCTTGTCCATCAATAATCTTCCACCGGAACTCAAACCTGGAAACTGAGACCAGACAGTATACTAGGTTCAGGGTTATCCCTTATTGCTCGAGGCGATCCAGAAAAGCACGTAACCTCTCGTTACCTCTCTACAAGGACGTCATCGAAGAGGAATTTCACATCATACAGGCAGGCCCTCGATACTTGCATCATCTGCTTCCTTCCGATAGCCGATTGAAAATAAATTTACAAAAGGGGGTGATAAGTGTTGACAGCCTTCGGCTGTGTGGATCTAGGCGTACTTGATGGAATCCAGAGTAAGTATATTGCGCTTACCTCCGTAGTTCAAGCGTGCTTTCCATGGTTGATATTTGATGCAGCTCTCTTTCAATAGCTTGGTTCAACTTTGTCAAATCTACACTCATTCAAATGTCTCCGTTTGGTTTGGCAACAACACAAATTGGTGATAACTGTTCAGTTGGTTCCTCAACATGCTCTTTGGCAACAAGGAGTGCCAAACATGTGATCTCCTTCTCTACCATCCCGAGAAAAGGCTAATGAAATTGTCGAGACGATGTGAGGCAAAAATCGTTTCAGCTCTTATGGTGTATGTTCTAGGAAATTAATGAATGAGGCCTAAACTGTGGATGTCAGGAATACCATGGAGTAGTTCAGGGGTCCCTCTGACAACATGCATTTTTCCTTTGACGTGGGTGTGCCTATGACTTGAGGTCTTATCAACACAGCCAACTACGTAAAGTTTTGTATCTCCAGCCCCAAGTAGTTCTGTATCAGGAACTGATAGCTTGTGCGATGTATATATCGTCGAAGACTCTATTGCATCCAACTCTTGCACACCGCGTGTGTGCACTCTGTCTGTATTTGCATAATGTGCCTGCTTACTCAAATATGCGTACACAAGGTATAACTTACAATAGGTGCTAATTATAACCCGCTAATATGTTACATCCCCTTCTCTTAAAATTATGTTAATTAAAACGGAAACAAGCAAAAACAAAAACACATATATTCGAGCCAATGTCTAAGGTATAAATATCTTGTATACATGAGGATTGTTAGGTTATACTTCCTTATACTTCATTGAGGAATGCAACTCGACAAGTTGTTTGCTAGGTTGTTGGAAGTATTGTTTGGTCTAAGATGGATCTTATTTCTTCGTAACTGCGTACCAGTTTCAGTTTCTATAATATATGAGCGGGGCGTATCTCCCTGATCTACGACTCTACCAGGATTCCACGGCTTTCTCTCGGGATCTTGTACATAGATGGCTTGGTTCCCGTGTAGTTCAGGGAGTTCCTTAGTGTACCTGTCGTAATTGTAGCACTAGTTATCTTGTCTCGCTTTGAGCCAATTTCTAACTTCTTGGTTCTGTTTCTTCTTTGAAGTCTTCCATTTTAGCTGGGGTGATTCTAATTAGGTGGTGAATTTTCACATCCATGTCTGGTACTTCAAATTCATCCAACGGTGAAAGGCGTGACAGGGTGTCAGCTGTGACCATTTCTCTTCCTGGAAGATATTTAGTATCGTAGTCATAGGGTTGTAGACGCCACATCATTCTTTGAAGACGTGGAGGTGCTTGCAGAGGGTAAGTGCTTTCGATGCAAAGGCTATTGGCTTTTTGTTTTGGAACAGAGCTGCGCCCAAGCCCTTAATTGATGCGTCAACGTGAAGGGCAACTGGTTCGTTTCTGTCATTGTACGTCAGGATCGTTGTGATACATATCAATGACTTCACTTTCTCTTTGATGGTTGTCATCCCTAAAAAAGTGTGAAGCTCCTTCTTGTCTTTGGGTGGTTCTAGATTTTCTATGGCTCTGACTTTGTCTGGGCTGGGCTTGACACCGACTGGTGTGTAAAGCATATCAAAGAAATTACACTCCTTTGTTTTGATAACGCACTTCTTGTCATTGAGCTTGATGCCAGCTATTCTGGTACGTTCCATGGTATAATGTGGGTGTATGTCGTGCTCTTTGTCATTCTATCCGTAGACTGTAACGTCATCTGCAATGCCAATGGCTCCCTGGCAATCACGATATATCTCGTCAATCTTTAATTGAAAGATATCTTGGCTCATTCGTAAGCCAAACGACATCCTAAGGAAACGGTATCAACCAAATGGTGTATTAAAACTTGTTAGGTATGAAGACTCCTTATCTAATTTGACACTCTAATAGCCATTGCGAGCATCGAGCTTGCTAAAGAGCCTCGCTCCTGCTAATTTGGGTGTAATTTCCTTTAAAGTGGGTATAGGATGATGTTCTCTTTTGATCACCTTATTCAGGTCTTTAAGGTGAGACATAAACAAAGTCGCCCGTTTTTTTTTCTTCTAATAACCAGGGAGTTAACGTTTACATTGATAAGACACGCGATAGTAAGTTTCGCTGCAAGACGAGAGTCACGTTTCGTGCGAAACAAATGTTGTGTAACTGTTTACTTGCACATGTCATGCATTTGCTTATCGTTCTGCATACGTCCTTTTGCTCGCGGAAAATCCGTTCTCTTTCAGTGAGCCCTAATTGCCTTTAAGATTGATGTATTGAGAAACAGCGACGAGAATGGTTATGTTAAAAAACAAATTAACTTCGACAACAAGAAACTACATTAGGAAACCACAATGCTCTCCACCCCAAGCTAAAGTAACTTAGGTGAAATTCACATATCACGGCCAACGCCCCAATTTTCCCCTTCTGTCCCATTAATTTCTCTTGATGCAACTTTGATGGAATGCAGGCAAAATGTTTTCTCCACGGAAAACTTTTTCGCTCTCAGGACCCTTCCATCGCTTGATACGCAAAAGATTTGCAAATATTTGCGAACAAACTTTATAGCTGAAGATCTTGAGAAGGCAAATATTATATATGCTAGAGGCAAAATGAGTAATTTCGAATTTCGTGTCCTGAAACCAAAAGAAATTTAATCACAGTGGGATATCAGAACGGGGGAAAACGACTCCAGGGGGGAGCAACGGAAACTAGCAAAGAGCTCAGTCACAGTAATCAAGTCGGTTTCAGTTCTAAAGGACTAGATTAAAAATAACATAACCAGACATTGACAAATAAAAACAAAAAGGATTTTAATATCTATTTTAACGTAATGTAAAACACTATTAAATGAACATAGCTTTTTCTTTGAGAAAAACAAAAACCCCTAAGCAAAAATAATAAAAATTGTCAATACCTCAAGTATTTGAAATCTATTTTTTCAACCAGTCTTCAAGAATGGTTGCAACATCATCTCTATCCATATCATCCTCTCTAAGAAACTCTATGAGCTTCTCTACAGTTGCCTCACGTTTAACAGACCACTGGTCAAGAAGATCATGGGTAGGATTTGCTGACCGTTTTAAATTTTTTATGACATCTTGATCAATTCCCATTTTCTCTCCAAGTAAGCGATAATCTTTAAAATTATAATTATCTTCTACATTAAGTTTAAGGCAGATTTTACTCTTCACTTTAATTGGAATGTCTGCGACTTTAAAAGATCGCCCAGTGGCAGTCACTTTAGCCTGATCTGCATTTGAATCATTATCGTTGGCACTTTTTAGGTCTGCTGCGGCATTATCCATCTGATTCATTCCACTGCTCTCTTTGTTGATCTTCTTGTTAGCCTCAACGCCTGGCCTCTTATCCTCCACTATGCTACATTCATCTATAAACAGGAAAGAAATGAAGCTTGTCAGAACAGGTTGCCCTCTTTGTTGTTAATGGGGAAAAAAACATTCGTAACCACCACTAATGAACACAACCTTTTTTTTAGACTTGCTTAGGGGGGATATATAAACTTTAATTTAATATATACAGGCTCACACGAATACACACACAGACAACACCCACAAATTGTAATAACAATGAGTTAAACCTACATAGCTAGGGATATATTATTTAAACAATCAAACAATGGCCATTGAAAAGTGATTAGTATTAATTATAAAATTTGCACTTCGCGGAAAAAAAGCAAAATTGACATCGTAATTTACAGACTCGACACCTTACATTAAAAAGTTTAGTCTTCTTGCATCGCCGCTCGAAGACCATGTCTCATGTTACTAGCAGCAGAGGTAAGGAGGACATTACATTGAGCGGCATACTTTGGGCAATACAAGGAACAATGTTTCACTGATTCAGAGTCAACACCGCAGTCGCAAATAGGCGACGCAAAACTATGAATTTTGAGGACATTTTCCCCAAGACTAGAAAACCCAAGTCAAAGGTTGTTTTGATCAACAGATACACGCCTTGAAAAATAACAATCATGTGACCTACTGTAAGTATTTCTCCTGACCAAGTACAATTCTCCCATTTGATGTTGAAAACTAGATATGATACATAAATGTATTCAACTTAAGCATTTAGGATAGTGCTGCATAGGCCATATTGCTCTTGCAGCATTAGGAGAGGTAAACTTTAATTAATCATTCCTTCCTTTTCTCCAAAGTTGACATGATGTTTTTTGACACTTTCAGTAGGGAGGTATCCAAAGTTTTACGATATAAAGTCACGTAAAGAGCAGGTGTTGTTAGACGGTAATTCATTGGTTGACAACCTTGAGCTAATACATCATTAGATAGTGGTGGGTGTATTTTTCAAACATTTTACCTGGTTCACTTTTACTTAATAAAGAATTGCTGCCATTTGGAGGCATATCATCTTCTGATCCTCTTGCGCTTGTGCTTGTGCTGGGGAGACCATCCTGGACAGATCTCCCAGTCTTGTGGGTTGGACCACAAGCTGTCAAAACAGTCACATAAGAAAATGTATTTTTTTTCTCTACATCTAAAAAATTCCTCTTCATATCCTTTAGATTTGCTTTAAAACTAACTCAATCTTGAACCTCTCAAGCTGCTTTTCTATTTGTGGGGGTCGAAAAAGTAAGCAAGGAATTGTCTGATGTGGAAACAAAAACAAGCATAAAGACATCATCAGTGAGGAAGTTAAAATTTTTTTCTGGCTGCTGGGTTGATCAGTTCAAAGTTTAAGCTTATGGTGACAACACTGGGCTTAGCTGCAAAACATGGGCTGAATTTACTAGAAAACAGGGGAAACATGAGATCACATGGGCAGAAAGAAAGGGGAAGGAGTACTGAAAAAGACTTGTCTCATGAATGAAAATAAGCATTAAATTTCAGAGTTATTTTTCATCAGTTTGAGATCAGTTATGTCCATGTTTCTAGCAAATATGTGTTTGAATGTTGAAATCTCTTAAGTTGAATGTCACATTAACAGACTCAAGGTTTTTCCAAATAGTACTTGTGTAATATTTCATAAATAAGCAACAATCTTTTTTCAGGTTTAAAATCACCAGCCATTGGTGAGTGACTTTAGACCTGACTGGAATTTTACTGAAGGTCTTTCCGTTCCTGGAAAAGTGTGTCTAAACAGAACTCAAAACATTGATGATTTTTGAAATCAGCATACAAAAAAATGTTTCAAATTGTAAGGGACTGATATATTATGGTAGGCCTGAAGTTAAAACAAGTGAGATAGATTGTTAAGCTCAAGCCTGTTTTTCTTTTTCTTCTTTTTCACTTCTTTTATAATTTACCTAAGTTAAAAAAAAAAATCCCCACAGTCCCAGGAGTATATTAATCTTTTCAGTCTATTAGCCCTCTGGAAAAAATCAAGGTTTAGCTAAATGCCTGGGAGTAGAAGTCATAATTATAGTCATTATACTGACAGACTAAATACTTTTTCTTTTCCTAGGATAAAATAACACTTTAACTAATGGCCACAGTTTTCCTTCAAATAATATGCAACTTCCCTGATCTGAGACTGCATTACATTTATTTCACTCACACTCTTTACCTGAGTAGTGTGTTTGCGGTGAGTCACTCTTGTCAGGTCCAGTTGTATTACCTTGATACAAACAAATCAATTTCATCAGCACATGTGACCCACTACTCACATTGTTGGTTAAATGTTCAGAAAAGTTAAATAATAAATATACATTCATCAAAGAAGACTGAACACTGAATGAAGCTATAAAATCACTGTGAGACTTTAGGAGAAGGGCACACTTAACTCAAAATTGGACATTCTTCCCTTCCTACAAGGCTCCTAACATGTCACTAAACAAAACTTTTTCTCTGCATATACCCTTTGTCCAATACAATGTCAACATTTCCTGGAAACTAGCTATAAAAACCTCGCATCACCCTCAGTGAGTAATCTCAAGCCCAAAGCCATTTTGGATCTTAGCTAGAGGAGTTGTAACCAAGTTAAGTCTTAATCTTCTACAACACTTGTGAAGAGGAATACAATTTCAGAGCCAATATTAAGCTAAGTTGCCAAGTGGAACATACAAGTCAAAAATTAAAAAAAGTTTACATGTACATCTACATATAATAATATAATTATATACGTTGCAATTTGAAAACATATATGAAATATGTAAAATATATGTATACCTTTTCTTTTTTCATCATAGCATAGATAATGAATCACTGATCTTTAATCATTTCTTGTTAGAAATAACTAGACGAGTGAATGACATGGTGAACAATAAAGTAACTTTCTAGGCTTTGTCACATATTTAAATTAAAATAATGATAAATAGGTTGGTGATTGTTGGTGGATCAGTGGATTTGGTCTTACAAATCTTTTGCTTCAGGGATTTTGGCAAAGATTCTGACAAATTTGAAGTTACACAAAATAACTTGGATCATGCATCATCCTCCTCTAATTTTTGGAAGGCTTGTAAGTCTAGATCAATTGCTGTCCTGGGTAAGCTAGTATGGCATATCAGTTTTATGGTGGCATGGTTCAGTTCCTGTTTTGATCAATCCAGTTTATGGCTTACTTTCCCAAACCCCAGCAAAGAGAGAGGACTTGGTTTAAATCTTAACACTGTAGAGCATAAGAAAAACATGAATATACACTCATAACCAGTAACCTTACACCATGGAAAGTCTAGAAGTAGAGAGGATTTGGATTATATTCGAACAATGACAAAATTGGGTAATTTGACAATTCAGGAAGAGAAGCCGCTCGAGACAACTGACTGGTGTATCACAATTCATTCTACACAAACAGCCAATTAAACAGAACACTGATATCATGACAGAGCTCTTAAGGACTTGTGTCTGTGTTGTTCAAATAAAAATTAAGAGAAAAGTAGCCCCACACGGGATCAATTAGCAAACTAAGAGGAAAATGCAAAGAATTGTTCCCTTGTTGCACAGCTCAACCAAATGTTTGGCATGCAAGTACAATTTTTGGGGGTTAGTCACCTGTATGTTTACCTTACTTGCAGTTATTCACTGATCCGTACTTATCTCAGTGAAAGATTTGAAAATCATGTCTGTCAAATTGGACCAATCCTTAATACTTTAATCAGGACCTTAACACTGGACTTCCACCACATATCGATATCTGACTGAATTCAACTATGTAACCTTGCATTATTTGGTGTTTTCAGTGTCAAATGAGTGTTAGCTACAAATGATGTCTTGCTAAATTCTCTAAAAATTTTATAGTGTGACTTCAGAGGCAGTGTTGAAGTAAGCTGCCAACTGATCTAATGAATGAGATTGTAGAATATCCACTGGCAGTCAAAATGATTTGTTCATAACACTAGTTTATTGCTCAATAGTGATGAAGCATAGACTGTGGGGAATGTTCTAGAGGTAGAATTATGTATGCGATTGGCATAACTTACTTAAGTCCACAGCACTCTCCTCAGCATATAAATGTCTTCTATGACGTTAATTCAATAATAATAATATCACATTTTCGTCAGATTCTCTGGTTTCACATCAACCATATTAAATTCCTTCCTGTTACAAGCGAAGGTATCTGGGTGCCAGCAATCTTTAAAGTGCAAATTAGAATTGTTTTCAGATTTATATGTTTTATTTTGCCTTAAACCACCTTTATTAACCATAAATCTTTCATGAACATTCAAATGTCTGACAGCCAGGAGAGATCTAATGTTACAGGGAAAGGAGGGGCTGCATGGGGAATGGAATATATGAAAATTTTAGAATTACAAATGTAACTATTTAATAATAAGTTAAGACAAGTTTGAGTGAATAGCAAGAATTATCAACATAGTTTTAGAAAATCAAGGGCTAGGCCAGGATCACTGTTGATGACCGAGGCTGATAGTAAAAAACTTATTTTGTTCAATGTTCTTGAGGAATATTTTTATATTGTTGTTATTTATCTTTTAACTTTAAATTTCTTTGTTAAATCAATACTGACTGTACATTGACTATTCAGAGGGTTCGTTTTTGGTACAAGATTTAGCATTTATGGTCTCCACATATATAAATATTTTTTCTACAAATGACCATCTGATAATTCTTGATCAGTTCATTCTTTGAGGAGAGGTGCTACTACAAAGGAAAGCAGTGACGACCAGAGTGGTACAAATGGCCTGTCCATTAAATTTACCCATCTCTTTGTTATTAAAGTCTGCATTTTTTGTTATTGTGGAATGTGCCAACAACACAGAAGTTATCATTGCATATGAGGGTCTGATAACTGACCAAGCTAACTAACACATAGTCCTATTTAAGCAATTCCTTCTGTTATCACTGCAATTTCTAATAAAAATATATAGTCATCAAAAGAGAAGCTTGCAAATTATTCCAATACTTTGACACTTAACCAATCTTTGACATGAACACACTTAGATGGTCTTCTATAACTATGGTTAGTGCACTAAACTCTGTGACTGGTAAATTCATTTGTCAGTATACTTAATGCCAAAAACTGATGTAACATTACAACCAACTGTCTGATTACACGGGGTAATTTAGTATCATCAACTGAGTTGATAACGTAAATTAGCCACCGTAAAGAGTTTAAAAGCTGATGTTTCGAGTGTTAGCCCCTCGCCATTCGCTCTGACTACCTACATCTACCGATTGTAATAACCTCACGTGAAAACGCTGTTCGATTTTGGTAGCATAACGAACTCAAATGAAATTTGCTGAAAGTTATAGATTATCTCAACCGAATTCTAAGTACCATACAAATAGCCTCACCTCCTTTGGGATACGATGGTTGCTTCTTCTTTTTACCCAACTTTCTGAGGCTTTCCATAGGATTGCTCAATATTCTCCCAAAATTACCACAGATTCCTTTTGTTCCGAACTTCCTGAAAAAAGGGTCTCAGTCAAGCAGAGATCGAGCATGTGAATTTTACCGGAAGGTCTTTCCTAAGCGTAATATTTCCAACTGGAGGGAAACACAATGGCGCCAGTTCTAACGAGAATTTACATTGGATTAAATTCTTCCTTTTTGGCCAATAAGATCAATCGTTAATTCTTGCTTCACTTCCTTGTGAATGTTGATTTGAGGCCCATTTCCAACCTTGATGCAACGCGCGTCGTGACCCAATTTCCTATAACACGAAATTCCCAGATCACTGAAAACCTTCAAAAATCATCTTTCTTAAGAGCCGTCCTGGACATATAGTCAACTGTTTTACGGTAAATACATTCGCCGTTCGTCATTTTACAGTTTCCTAACAGTATTTTGAATTTTGTCTGGAAGAATCCGAAGAAAATTTTGTTAAAGTGTCACGCTTGGATCTCTTCGTACTCTGTGAACAGAGTCGGCGAAAAGGACAACGTTCAATTTTTTTCACTTTCTGGAAGCGCTTGAGGATTCTAAATGAATATAAAATATTTCCAATAGAAATTGGTATTTTTCAAAAAAAAATATGGAAAAATATCACACTGCCGGACGTTTAGTTATTCGAAGACCGTGTCGGGTAGTGTCCGGTGAAAATTTTCTTAGTGTCATGCTAGGATCTCTCGCACTCTATGTACAAGGTCAGCGAAACGTTATTGTTAAAACTGTCTTTGTTTTGATGTTACTTTTCGACGTAAGAAAAGTATGTCGGACAAAAATATGTACCAAAAAATATTTTTTGCTAGCTCTAGCAATGACAAGGCATTGAGTTTAGATGATAAAACAAAGGATTATGTTGACAGAAGTTTATTCGTTACATGAGGTCACACAACTCGGGTATCATTTACGATGAAAATTTGCATATTTGAGCGGTCGAACGAAAAAAATCATTTCTCGAAAACTAAAATATATTTTCACAAAAAAACTACACCAAAATTATCAGGACATATTGGGCTACAAAATGTGAAAGTAAGACTGAAATCGAATTTTGGGCGACTTGCTACAAATTTGTGCGATGGATGCTGGCATCCTCTCTCGAGTATCAAGCGTTTGAATGGCTTCGTTCTCTGTATACAGGGTTAGCGAAAAACATCAAGTTCGAAATTTTAGGCTGCCTGGAAGCGCTTGAGGATTGTGAATAAAGGTAGAACATTTCAGTATAAACATTTTTTGGATTTCGAAGAGAAATAAGGAAAAATACCAGACTGCCGGACGTTTAATGATTTTAAGTTTAGTCACTTCATTGCAGGAACGTCAGCGACACTGACAGTTTGCGTTACAATTCTTATTTGCTGCTTTGCATGGACAACAACCTCGACCACTCTTTCGAGCGCAAGCTCCTCTCCACGGGCAGGAAACTTCAACTGACCCTTGGTCCTATTTAACAAGGATGGCAAACTTCAACTAAAAAAAATTGATAAGATAAAAAGATAAGTGCACTTAGCACGTGTTATAAAATGTGTTAAGTACAGAGGGCGTTCGACTGTTTGTGCCAAACATTCGCTGTTGGGTTCAGGTCTTAGTGTTCTACTTTAGTTAACCCTGAAAATCTCTTCAAAAATGGACGCTCTAGACGACTTGCAGGTTTGGAACCTGAGATTATTACGAGATTAAATGTACTTCAGAGGCCCAAACGGGTTCCATCTCTTTTTATTGTGTTTCATTCCAGTAGCACTGTTGTTCCCTTATCAGTTTTTAAACGAGGAAACACAGACTGCCAACCAAATCTGCCAATTCCTTTTCTTTTCAATTCCTTACGATGAGTACATTCATTCTTAAATTACATCAAATGAAGCTTTTGACTATGAAGATCATTGGAGTTCACTTTATTTACTTTTTTCAGTTCATAGGTCCTTATGAAATAGATGTGCTAGTAAAAGATTTCATCAATTTAACTGTAGCGCTTCCGGCGACCAAAAATCTAATCCATAAGATTTCAAGCGGTATCACTCCAAGAAGCGGTTAACGAGGTGTTTGGGGCTATTTACAGATCGAGATTGAAATGTAACAGACCAAAGTTGACCGTTTTACGCGAATCTTTAATCTTGCAAGCAATCCACAAACCACAAATCACGATCAATCTCACAACCAGTCAATCAATCGAACGATCGGTCGATCGTAAACTGAAACAATAATGCAACCAAGTTCTATCAATCTAAAGAAATGTTACGAAATACATAATCAAAATCGCGTGTAAAAGGCCGGGCCTTGACGCCGATAACGAGATTAAAATGATAATAACTAATACAAATAATCCAAAAAACTACGTTAAAGTACAAAAATTACAAGAATTTGGTGGCTGGTTAACAGCCTATCGTTTTCATCTAAATGGTGGGCGTTCACTTGTATCTGAAACAATTTTAGCCTTTAAATCTCGAATCAATTGAGAATACGTCATTACAACAAGATATCTGTTTGTATACTTTTGGCTAAAGCTGGGAAACTAAAATTAGAAAAAACAAAGTTACAAAGGTACTCACATATCGGTCCCGCTTTTGCCAAAGGTTTACAACAAAAAGGCGAAAGTTCATTAGGACTAATCAAAAGCTTGCTTACAAAGGTACTCACATATCGGTCCCACTTTTGCCAAAGGTTTACAACAAAAAGGCGAAAGTTCATTAGGACTAATCAAAAGCTTGCTTACAAAGGTACTCACATATCGGTCCCGCTTTTGCCAAAGGTTTACAACAAAAAGGCGAAAGTTCATTTGGACTAATCAAAAGCTTGCTTACAAAGGTACTCACATATCGGTCCCGCTTTTGCCAAAGGTTTACAACAAAAAGGCGAAAGTTCATTAGGACTAATCAAAAGCTTGCGAAGAACTGATTACAGGGACGCTAAACTCGCTTTTATATGCATGTGGTGACGCTGAAAGGTCCGATTACAAAGCAAATTGAAATATAAACAAACAGATAAACATTGTAACTATGATTGTATCTAGGATAATAGAAATAATTAAACTAATCAATTATCAATTAAATAAAAATGAGCCTTCTGGCTAGTGTCCTTAACATTAATCGACGACATCCTTGACCAGAGTCAAAAGAGAGGCTCTTAGTAGACATAAAAAACTTGAAAATTCTCCTCCAGGTCTACAAATTTCTTGCCATGCTGTACAAAACTTTTACTAATAAAACTAGATCAGCTTGCTCTTCCACAACAAGTACATTCAAATCTGACTAGAGGAGGAGCCGTATTCTACATGTTTACTAACAAGTATCATTTACCCAGTCTTCAAGCACCTTTGCCACATCCATTCTCTCCAGGTCCTCACCTGTCAACAGGTCAATCAAGTTTCCAACAGTAACTTCTCTCTTTGATGACCAGGTCTGCAGAACTGCATCAGCAGGATTTTCACCTTGAGCAATAATTCGTATCTCATCCCCGCTGAATCCAACTTTCTCAGCAAGCACCCTGAAGTCATTAAATTTCAGATCTCGCTCGGTGTTGAGCATTAGGCAAACTTTGCTGTACTCTTTAAGGGGTAGATTACCGACTCCAATGTTTCTACGTGATATGTCTCCACGTTTGTATGTACAAGGGAACTGGCTTGTCTCCGAAATACTCATCTTCTCAGTCTCATACTGATGATACTGACCTCCATCCACATCATCACGATTCAAATCCAGTGACTGCAGATCTCTTGTGGTCTCAGCAACATCAAACTGCCACTCAACAGCTTCCTTTCTGTGTTCTAAGAAATATGAAAAAGGTGATAATTTTACCTATTCATATTTACGCTATAATTATAAAAAGATTTGAATTAAAGAACTTCCGTTTAGCATCACTCAGCAGCTATCATGCAGTGAAGGAGTCTAATGAATGAACAGGAGTCAGCTTTCTAAGGTTGCAATCATTCACTGAATGGTCATTAGTTTCCTTTCTCTCTGCGACTTTACTCTGCTTTGAAAGTCAAGGATAACTATCATTCATTCTAACCAAAAAAAAAAATAAAATAAAATAAAGAGCCAAGTCATCCAACATGTGCCTGAACAGAAGGCCAAACTTCAGCTTACATGCATTTCAAAAATATTTTTCGTGGTAATTCAAATTTTTCTTGAATTCCCTACAAGAAAACCAAATGCAAATGCACCTCAGTGTGCCCTAAGGACATCTAAGGACATTTGCTGTTACCATCACCAGCAACTCTTTGTTCACAATTGTGACACTGCCTTCAGACTAACTCACGGTACTTGTCTTGGGATGTGTTAACCCTAAGCCCCTAAGAGTGATAAGCATCTTATTTCTCCCAACAGTATCACCCCTGAATCAAATATTAAGGTGATAAGAATAAAGGAAATAATTACAAGGTCAAGAAGCTCTTGATTATTAAGCAAATTCTCCTTGTTAGTGCTATAAGAAACATAGAAACAATTTTATAGAGACCTTAAAAACTGATGTTAGGGTGTAAAGAGTGAACGACAGGATACACTCATATTTAAACTTAAACTGTTCCTAATTAAATCAAAATTACAATAAACAAACTCACCAGATTTGTGTGGATTCATTGAAAACATTTTCTTAACAATTTCATCGCATTGCATCTTCCAGTTGAATTGCTGCATGTAATCCTTCCTTAGTTGTTCTGATTCCTCTCTTCGCACTTGCATTGCCTTTGCCCTGACGTTCTTTATTGCATCAGCCCAGGCCTGAGGGTCGTCGGAATTAATTACATGCTGTGCACCAGAGGGTAATTTCATCAACACCATGCCAAGACCACAGTTTCCGCTCACAAGAACAGGGAGGTCTGCTGAAATGGCACGCAAACCACTTATGCCAAAACCCTCTGTTCTTGATGGCTTGATGACCAGATCCACTTCACAAAGCAACCTTTTCCAAAAGTCTATGCTCCTTGAACTTTCCTTAAAGGTCAGTTGATGTTGATTGATTTCTAACCCAAGAAATTTCTTCTTCAGCTCATCTTCATTGTCCTTTGGCTGTCTGACAAATATAAGACGGTAGGATGAATCTTGTAACAGATTGATAGCTTTAGTGGCAATATCACATCCTTTGACCAAGAAATACTTGGATGAGGCACTGAGCAGCACACGGAAAATTTTACCTGAGCCTTTAATTTTACGGCGCTCAACAAGGAATTCTTCAAAAATTCCAGGATTCAAAGTAATCACACTTTCGTCTTTACCACTGAACAGCAGAGCAGATCTGTAAGCTTCTGTAACTTTTGGTCCAATTGCAATAACGAGGTCTGATTTCTCGCACAAGATTGTCTGAAGCTCATGTTCAGTTATTTGATCATTTGCAGCTGGGTCTGCAGATTTCTTGTCTAAAAATTTCTCTAGATCTTCACTGACAGTATGGACAACATTAACCCACTGGCACTTTTTGGTGTCCTTAATGATCTGTGCTTGTCGCCCTAGGTCACGCCCATAGGAGTGTATGATGAGAATGTCAATGTCAAGAGAGTCAGGTGGATAAGCTAGAAGCTCAACTGCTGAATAACCTGTGATATCTTTGGCATCAACCAACTCAATGTTTAATTTCCTGGCATGGTCTTTCTGCTTCGGGGTGTGCTTTGGTACAAACCCAGTGACTCTCACTTGAGGATTCTGAGCAAGTTCAAGAAGAAATTGTTCATTGACAGACTTGTCCCAACCCTCTGCATCTGTTGCAAGTGTAACGTTCAGTTTTGTGGGATCTTGTACTAGCGATCCTGAAAATGCAATTGAAAAGGCGAGTAAGTAAATCACATATGGCCCTGTCATACTTGTAATGGCAGTTATAGTTTCAGTGAAGCGTACACGATGTAAATAAAACGATTTTCTTAAACTTTATGGATTTGCACGTTGATAATTACGACACTCCCAAATCAGGTTTGACTATTTTCGGAGATCCTTGCATGTCAATCCTTCACAACAAAACGATTTTTCTCAAAGAAGAATTCAAAACAAACCTGAAATCAGTGTCAATGTAAGTGTGTAGACTCTCAAATAAGTTTAATTCGGTTCGCTGTACTTCCACAATAGTGGTGAAACGAAGATTCAATCGGATGATGGATCGGAACTTATCAAAGAACATGATTAACACTACGAATTAGGCAGTACTGCAAATTTTCATTTTGTCACTTTCACCATAAGAAAGCTATTCAAAGCAGATGGGTGTAAAAATCCTCAAATACGCTGTGGTAGGCATGTTCCATGTGAATTCACTTTGTAAATATGGAAATCAAGGACGGGTATAGCGGTACCCTCACTTCAGGGCAGTCCTCTTAAAAAATGGTGAGTAAGGATTTTGCTAAATTGCTTAGAATCCGTACCTAATGATGAACTCTAAAATATTGATATATGGCTAAAATGTAAGAAGCTTTCAGTTAATATAAAGAAAACTAACTACATCATTTTCAACCCCAGACAGAAGAAATTTAACTCCAGCATTTGTCTGTCCTTTAGAGGTAAACTCCTGCAACAGTCCAACGTAAATAAATTCCTTGCGGGAATTATTTGACGATCATCTCACCTGGAAACACCACAACAGCTATCTACATAAACAAATTGGAAAATCAATGGTGATTGTATTTCGGTCTTGCTTTTTCCTATCCTCAACAACCAAACTCACTGACTACACTTTAATTTATCATTATATCGTCTGCTGTAACTCCGCCTGGTCGTCCACATATGTATCTAACTAAAACAGAATTTCATTTTTTGCAAAAGCAAGCTGTGCGAACTATCACCAACTCAGATTATCGAGCCCATTCAACTCCTTTATTCCCAAAACTAGAAGTTTTTTAGATATTTTCTGATTCAGTAATTTGAAATCACCAAATTCATGTTTTGTTATAAAAATAAGCTATTGCCCCCATCGCTACTCAGTCTTTTTGTTACAAATAGCCAAATTCACCACTATGGTACAAGAACAGACTGTAATTATCGAACGCATTTGTGTTGTTAGTACAAATCTCAATTTGCAATTTTCTACCAAGGTCCTAAAATCTGGAACTCTCTTCCTGTTTCAGTCACTCGTTCGTCAAATCTTTTTAGCTTTAAGACGAAAATGCAAGAATTTTTTACTTGCTAGCACTTATTCTACGCGGGCCTCTTCGCCTTCTATAAATTATAAAACAAATTTTTGTACTGTTTAAAAGGCAAATACACGATAATGATGGTAATGAGGTAGGGTCACAAAAAAAAAGAAAAAAGAACATAAATTTACCCAAGTTAACAAAAAAACAATCTAATGGAAAAAATGATCAAAAAATCTGAAAATCACTGCCAAACAAAAGCTTTTTTCTTGAATAAACATTACATAAACTGTAGAAAAAATTTCTCTAGTTTTGAACTTAACTTTCCCTAAAGAACAAACCTCGCTAGCAGGAACTAGAGGAACAAAATGATTTAGCACCTTTTCATCTGAAGGCTCAGTTGATGTCCACATGATTACCAGTGGTTCCAACACAGCACAACGATCCCGAGGACGAATATCATTAAAAAACTCGTCAAGCCCTCTGATGCCTTCTGGAAAAATAATCTTTACTGGACGCCGAAAGACAGTTGGCAGCACCTGAAGATGCCAGTCTGATGCCCAGGCGGAATATTTACAAGTGTCACGTACCTCTTCTTCAAACTCCACTTCAAGAACCGATTTGTTCAATTCTCCTGAGCACTTGTCTCTTCCCTCGCGACTTGATTTACGTTGTATATATCGTTCTATAGCACGAATTCTTTCTTCAATATTGGGGACATTTAAATAATGTGATTTGTTACACGCAAGCTCCACTACTGTTCTCACTCGCATTTCTAGATGTTTACTTTCATCTCCAAAGGCTAATATTGATGCTGCTCGATACAAACAATTTCCATCCCCTTTGGTGCGAAGGGCAACATATTTACCATTCAATTTGCCAGTTGGTATAAGTTTCTGAGACTTTTCATCAATATCTGGGACAAAATTCCCTTTTTCCTTCAAAGTCAAAGAAGGAATTTCACGTTTTAACTGGTTTGCCCTGATACATAGGTCATCAAATCCAGCTCGAGATGCTTCCTGGAGATCCTTTAGATAAGCTTCATAATCTAAAAATAAAAGAATTTAAAAAACATACGATGATAACTTTGTTAAAAATTGGGGTAGAGGTGGAGGGAGACAGATCACATGTACTTATATCATTAGTTGGCCAAGTATTGACCAATATTATCCGTTGACATGTCTATTGAGGGTTGGTTGATGCCAAGTCCACATGTCAACCGATAGTTGGCTGACTTCCAGTCGCTATGTTATTCAAGTTGGTAGACTATCAGTCGCCACTATCAGTCGATACTTGATCAATATGTTGGTCAACTCTCGGCTGACACCTCAACCATTACATTGCAATTGACAGTTGGCAGCCTACTGGTGGACTTTCAGTGGTATATATGTATAGATTGTTTTGCTGGAATGGCAGCCATCTCCTGGTTCCTTCACCTTATCCACAGGATAAGGTGAAGGAAGGCAGTTATTCACTGATCCAATACTTATCTGAGTGAAAGATCTGAACATTGTGTCCTTTAAATTGGACTAATCCTTTATGCTTTTACCTGGGCCTTAAACCCTTTACACCCTAAGGTCAGTATGCATATTCTTCGTACTGTTCTCTGAAAAATTTTTCAAGGTGCTGACAAGGAGAATTTGTTTAACAATCAAGAGCTTCCTTGGTTGGTGATCATTTCTTTTATTCTCATAACCTTTGTGTGTGATTCAAGGGTGATATTGTAAGAAGAAATTAGATGATAGTCACTCTTAGGGGTTAAAGGGCTAATTCTGGACTTCCACCATTCCCAAATAACTGATAAAATTAAACTAAAGCATGTAACTTCGTGTCATTTGGTGTTTTCAGCACCAAATGAGTGCTAGCTACAAATGGCATTTTTGTAATCCTCTACGAATTTTATGGATTGACTTCTAAGGCAGTGTTGAGTTAAGCTGCCAACTGATCTAATGAACAAGATTGGGGAATTCCACCAGCAATCAAAATGATATGTTCATAACACTAGTTTATGACTCAGTAGCAATGAAGCATTGAATAACTTGAATTTTCCAGAGGCAGAAGTATGCGATTGTCATGACTAACTTGCGTCTAAAGTACTCCCTTCAGCATATTAATGTAGTTTCAAGTCAACCAAGTTCAATTCCTTCCTGTTGCGAGCAAAGGTGTCTGGGTGCCAGTAATCTTAAAAGTGCAAATTTTTAATTGTTTAATGATTCATATCTTTTATTTTGCCTTAAACCACCTTTATTAACCATTAATCTCTCATGAACGTTCAACTGTCTGACAGTCAGGAGAAATCTAATGTTACAGGGAAAGAAGGGGCTGCATGGGGAATGGAATATACAGAAATTTTAGAAGTACAATGAAATTATTTAATTATTAGTTAAGATAAGTTTGAGCTAGCTGAATAACAAGGATTATTAAGTTAGTTTTAGTTAATCAAGGGCTAGGTCCAAGATAACTGTTGATGACCAAAGCTGATAGCAAAAACTTGTTTTGTTTAATGTTTGTAAGGAATATTTTCATATTTTTACATCTCAATTTCTTTGTTCGATACTTTTTGTACCTTGACTACCAAGAGGGTTTGTTTTTGGGACAAGATTTAGCATTTATGTTCTCAACACTTTGTTTTGCAAATGATTGTCTCTGATAATTTTTGATCAGTTTATTCTTTGAGGAGAAGTGCAACTTCAAAGGAAAGCATTGATGATCAGAGTGGTACAAATGGCATGTCCACTAAGTTTATCATTCTCTTTGTTATTAACTTTTGCATTTTTTGTTATAGCGGAATGTGCCAACAACACAGAAGTTATCAGCCATTGCACTGATAAACAGCCATATTGGGACTTATATATAGCTTGTAGCTTAAGAGGAGAACAGCTTTACGATTTGATCAGCCATACATCCAGTAAAGAGACCTTCGTCCTTGCATGCGTTTGTGCATAGGGACCTACTGGGACACACAGACCTACACCAAATGCAGTCAAATACACTTGGAGTATAAATTACACATTTCTTACCTTATCTACAGTGGACCCTCCCAGACAGAATCTAAATTAAGTGATGCCACCCTTTTGCTCTATTATTTCCAGGAATGAAAGAGAAAAGGAAGCCAATGGAGGAAAGTTTTCTTTCTGTAGTTAATATTTTAGATCTTCAGGTTTCTTAATTCATCCATAGCAAATCAGAGTCTTCCAGTCATCTCATAGACAAATTTGTAAATTAACAAAAAAAAAAAGCTTAGTGTAAAGGAAGACACATGTTCGAACAAAATTTTTACAATGGAGCTTTAGTCAAGCCTTAAAATTGACCTGCATATGTTTTTTCTTCATCCGTCCCATCGCTGAATTTTAATCACTTCAAATCAGTACAAATAGTTGTGATACAACATAGTGGGATGCCCTCGCATTGCTGTAAGAATTTTTTAATTTGAAAGACAATAAAGTTAAATAGAAGAAACTTAATGCTGCTGATCTTAGAAGAGAGAGATGTGCTGATAATCATGTGATTTGTATGATGCAGAGTAAAGCAATAGACAGAGCATGGGAATATTTACAACATTAGACAATTGAAAATTTTGCTTACTGCCTTTTAAGTCAGCTGCTTTATTTTCTCTTTTTGCATAATTGGGAATTTTTGAGAATTCCTAGGAATTCCTAGGAATTCCCAGAAAACTGGGAATTCAGTTTGCAAGGGATATGAAGTGTCAGGTTTGAAACTCTATACAATGTCCAATTTACATTCAACTCAGTTGACAAAACCAAAATTATCTTGTTATATCCCCACATACATTTTGCCTCATTTTGTAGTTGGGTTATTTTTTTATAAAAAGAAATTATTAATCTCAATGCCACTGTACAGAGTGGTTTGTCTGACATTTATCCAAACTGATGCCATTACAAGATGATTACAGGTAGAAGTTTCCAGTTGATTATAAATGAATCATTTTCATTTAAAAAACTATTAGGCATGAATATGGTAAATAATTTGTAGTTTAAATGGCCATTTCAAGATTCCATCAGGTTTTAAAAACTTTACTCACTTATGGGGTTTTAACAGCAAAGAAAGTTAGTGACTTTTACATTCAGTTTTTATGAAGGTAAACTGTGACACACACTTGCACTGGCTTTCTTGTTCATTGTCATAAACTTAGTGTCACTGCTATCATGCAATACTTTCTCAATTATTTATCATCAAAGTTTTGGTGCATTAGCCACCTTTCAGTTCCCCTTCTTGTTTAGCCAAGGTTATATCAATAACCCCAAGAAAATCCAGCAGTGTGACACTTACCAGATTTAAAGTTGGGCTTCATCTAACTGTATTTATTTGAACTGACTTTAGTTGATTAAACTTTTGTTAATAGTCAATTGAGAGTCTGATAGCTGACCAAACTAACTAACATGTAGTCCTGTTTAAGCAGCTCCTTCTGTTACCATTACAATTTCTAAGAAGAGATATGTATTCATCAAAAGAAAAGCTTTTAATTCCAATCCATCTAGACACTAAATCATTTCAATCTTTGACATGAACACACTAAGAAGTTCTAGAAACAACTTCTTACATTTTGGAAAATACCTACCTTGGAATGCTATGCTATTACTACCGGTTATTGCACTAAACTCTGTGATTTGTAAGTTCATTTGAGTATACTCAATGCCAATACTGATGTAATTTTCTAATAACAGATGTCCCATTACAACCTTCTGATTACACGGGGTAATTTAGTATTGTCAACTGAGTTGATAACGTAAATTGGCCACCATAAAGAGTTTTAAAGCTGATGTTTCGAGTGCTAGCCCCTCGCCATTCGCTCTGACTGCCTACATCTACTGATCGTAACAACCTCACGTGAAAACGCTGTTCGATATTGGTACTTACTCAACTCAAATGAAATTTTTACCTCAACCGGATTCTTAGTACCATACTATAACCTCACCTCCTGTAGCATTCGATGGTTGCTTGTTCTTAGTTTTACCTAAATTTCTCAAGCTTCCCAAAGCATTTGCCATTATTCTACCAGAATTACTATGGACTTTCGTTCTGAACTTCCTGTAAAAAGGGTTCCAGTCGAGCAGACATTGGGTATGTTAATTTGATTAACAACTGTGGAGTTCTTAATCTCGAGCCCAGGGTCATTTCTGGGCATAATATTTTCCGTTAGACGGAAACATAACGAGTTCTAACAAGAATTCTTATAGGATGAAATTCTTGCTTTTTGGCCAACAAGATCAATCGTTATTCTTGCTTCACTTCCTTAAGAATTTTGATTAGTTTTAAGAGAATTCGGGTACCAAATTGTAGTTATCACAACTGACTGGAGCTGGCTGGAACCGAGTACCGATTTGTAAGTAATCAACGAAGTAACTAATGACTGGGTGTTAAGTCACGAGAGAAATCGTTGAGAATTTGGACACGTTATAAGGAATAGAATGGGGAACGAAATATGGTCGATTTGCAACGATAAATATTTCGAAATATGAATATTTTACACGTAAAATCAATAGAATTTGCTCACATCTTGTGTTTCCGTTGTGGTTTCCCGCGTTCTCTTCCGTTTTAAGCTTTTAAGCTAGTTTTGCCATCGCTAGTACTGTCATTCCTGTTTGAGTGTTTCCATGTTTTAGTGCTTAGTATAGGTAATCACATGATTTCGAGTGCAATTTGGAATAAATAAGCACGAGTGATTTTTTTCAAAGACTAACAAAATTGCACGAGCCCGTAATTATGTGATTACCTGTTAATAATATACATGGAAAAATACGAGATGGTGTATCATAATTAAACATAAGCAAAGCGCGCGCATCAAGTGCAAAAAATTATTTATTGAAACCGTGTGTTCGGTCAAAACAACTGCGTACGATCAAAACAATAATATGCAATGATATCTTCGCATCTTTAAGGTGCAAAAAAGTTCAAAGTCCGGCTAAACAGTTCAAGGAATTGTTCAGTCTGTGTCCGAATCACTTTTGATGAAATGGAATCGTCGTGCATGTTTGTTTTTAATTTCGGCGTTGGATCGCTCGAGCAAAGCGTTAAGCCGGGTCGGCTCGTAATTTTCGATTTCCTCGGCAATTCCCTTTTCTAAACACCACTTTTTCCAAACCGACAACCAAAAAGCAGTGTCTTTTACAATGTTCTCATTGTTTAAGCTGTTTTTCAGCTGCGGTGGCGAAACAAAACCTACTTAAAACGCCGGCCATTGTTTCGCTCGCAAATTTTCAAATTTTGTTGCGACATCCAAGGCTCACATTTGATTGGCTATCTGTGAGTTTCTTTGATTATTGACCAATCAGAATGTCTGATTTGTTTCTTTCTTTGCACTGAATTAACCCTCTTCTGCACTCAATTAACTCTCTTCTGCACTGAATTACCTGAAAACTGCATTTATCTTGACCAATCAGAAATGAGTAATTTTTCCATGTATATTATTAAGGCACTAAAACATGGAACCACCTACAACCACTTCAAAAATTTCAACAACCACCTACAACTACCTCAAAAACATCTACAGCCACTCGCAAACTATCTAAATCCATCTAAAAAGAGGCATAAATGTCCAAAATAAGGCGAGACGACATGTCACGTACATGAAATACGAGAATCGAACGAAACCTCCACCTCCCCCAGAAATCTTTTAGGTGGTTTTAAGTCGTTCCATGTTTTAGTACTTACGGTTCAAATTCTGAACGGAATCCTCTCTCGTAATTCTCGTATTCCTCTCGTAATAACACGGAGTCACCCAACGCGTGATGCTTTCATGAATTAATTGTTTGCTTTCTTGAGACGTGAGCTTGGGACACTTGTGCTAATATTTTGTCCAGTCGGGTGTTGGACTAACAAATTTTAGACTCAATGATATTAGTTTCCATATATACTACATAAACTCAAGTGTGTATACTCAGTATACAAAAAAAGCCTCCAGGGTTAATTTATTACAGTGCATTGCATTTTCATTTAACTTTGCTGCTTACTTGGCCCAAAATGTTTTTGTTTTTTATACTGACTCAACTTCCGCCCAGTTTGATTAAAATTTTCACTTTATGAAGAGAAATCGGAGAAGAGTTTTTGGATTTATTTCTGATCATTTGTTCTCTCGAACTTCTGACAACTCAAGCTTGAAATTTTATGGACTAGTCAGTATTTATCCCCTGAGGGGGAGGGAGAGGAGGATTTTGGTTGGGTCACGATTAAGTTTACTTCCCCCTATTAGGCTGCGTAGTATTCTGATAATTTATCATCGGCAATAATGCTCTTCATGGTTGATCTGTTTCTACAACTTTCCAAAAAGGTTTTAACCTTATTTCATTTTAACTCCTCTGGTACAGGAAAACTCTGAAATCAATCGTGGGGCGTCAGTGGTCCAGTGGTTAGTGCGCTGGACTCTGGGTCGAAGGGCCCGGGTTCAAGTCCTACCAGGGGCATGTCGCTGTATCCTTAAGCAAGATGCTTTACCCACTTTGCTTCGTCTCTCGGATAAGACGTAAAGCCGGAGGTCCCGTCTCACAACCGTTCTATGTTACAAATAAATTGTGGGACGTAAAAGAACGCACGCACTGTTCGCAAAGAGTAGGGCACGTAGTGCCCGGTGTTGTGGTCTATCTCGATTTGTGCCGTCGTAGGTCTGGGTGGGTGAGGTGTGATCACAATGGACTGAAGCGGCTGCCAGAGGCGCCTTTAATATGCTGACGTCCGATCTCACCTCTCTGGTTCCTCCGCAATTCAGCCCTTGGCTGCAAGGGAGGAAATTGGCACCATCTATCTATCTATCTATCTATCTATCTATCTATCAATAATCAGAGAGAAAATGGCGTGTGTGACACAACGGACGTCCAGAATTGTCTACGTTCTATTTCATTTGATCGGCAGTCTTGTTATTTGCGCCAATGCAGACGTAATAACTAATTGCTCCAACGCCGCTACTTGTATTAGAACCAATACTGACATCTACAATTCCTTAGCATCAGATGAGAACAGTTTTAACATTTCATCCGCCTTGTATCCAGCAAATGAGCCTTCCTCAGTTCTTGTCTTCGTCAATATATCTGTTCAGATTGGACCTGATAAAACAGGCGACAATGGTGTAAGGGAATACACATGGAGTTTGAGAAGCCTTTATGCTGCTTTTCCTGCTGTTTTCCTTGAGATCTCATCCCTTTCCTCAATACTGGTGACCGCACGCACGCGAAACCTAACCATCACAATTCCATACTTTTGCTGCAATGTTTCAGAGGAAGACAGGAATAAAAGGATTAAAGATGTACTGGCTGCCGTAAGTATTTTAGCTATTTCTAGCTATTTTATAAAAGTGCACATTCGCGAATTTAAGATGTTAGCACAATGCGCAACAAGTTTGCTCAAACGTTCCGAAAGGTATCTGATGAGTACTTTAGCCATGACGAAATGCAGCGTATTACCAGCCACGAAGTATTTTTCCACAAGCATTTCACAATATTTTATGGCAGAAATGAAATGTCCGTAATACTAAAGGCAATCATTCAACTAAATTGAAATCTCACTGTACCTTAATCGTCAATCGTTTACATTTTTCTTCTGTACAAAAATATTTCGGAATCTTACTCACTGATACATTTTGAGTGGTTTATGTATCAGTATCCTTTTCTAAGTACTTTGAAAATGAAAAGTTTATACCCTTCTTAACTAACAGGTATCTTTTTACAACCCTAGCTCTACAGGGGCTATTTCTGTAAAAAAGATACTGTCCCATGTGTGGAGAGGTTCAATTATATTAAGTCGCTAAAACGAACATTTTACAGGTTAGGTTAGTTTTTGTGCTTTTCCAGTTGTCTGTGTTCATGAATTGAGTGTTCCAGATATCGGGGCTTGGCGGTCAGAAAACTTGATCTTGTAAACCACTCCTTGTCTTTTGTTAGCTATGCCCTTTTCTTACGCCATTCATTTAGCAATGGTTACAGCGTAGCTATCAGTCCATAGGCTGCCGGCAAGAATAGTTAGGTTATGTTAGGGTTGTAAGATTCTATCATTTTGTTCTAAGAGAGCACAGTAACGAGGCCGGCGACCCGATTGGTTCTTAGGGCTGGCAAAATTTTCCTATCTCTGCCCACAGGTAGTGCTAACGCTTCGTTAAATTGTCTTGCTATATTTTCGTGAATGAATTAGCCAGTAATTGTCATTTGTTTTACTCATTTCACCGCGTCGGATTGCATAAGCGCTCATTTTTAGGCGTCTAAGTTGAAAACACTACAAGAAATTCCATCAAATTTCCATTAAGGAAAACCTTTGCTGACCTTCATGGGTGGAAATGCTTATTTTTCGACTTCTTGAATCAGTTTGTGCGAGTAATATAGTTGGCTAATTATATACAATATCCATGACTTCAAGCCTCAAGTCAACGTATCAGACAAGAAAAGGGCGAGCTTGGATGTACCGTTGGAGCATCAGACCAAGGAACATCCGAGCCCGCAAATAACATATACATAACATTTCTGCTTTCGGAAAATCAAGGAACATGTTACAAAGTCTAATTTACGGTTTGCTAAAGGCCGTTAAATTCGAAAATGATGACATGCTTCCGCTCAGGTTGTCGAAACCGCTGTCAATGATCACTATCTCCGGAACTGCTTGAATAAAATACTTCCGCTATCACCAAAAACGGTTCTTCACTCTCACATGCTCTACTCTTATAGTCACTTCTGCTGTCTAATTCTTTTTCAGCTTCAAGACCTTGCTGTTATTCCTGGCTTGCGAGATCCACGTTTGAATTTTGCAGAATCTGTCATAGAAGGGCACACCCCAGGCATGAACACTACTGGACGTTCTTACTTAAGGGTAGTTTTGTGGTTTTCTTTCCTGTCTCCCATGATTTTGGGTCCATTTTTATATTTTTGGGTGTTACAATATTTAAAAGATGATATTCAAGGTAGCTCACTCTTGGAGGATTGCGATGGAAAACGTTATAAGTGTAAATATATTTGTTGTGGTAAAGAAAAACCACTGATACGTTCAGTAACTATATTTTGTTGCGTCCTGTTGCTGATAGAGGTTATATTTGTTTCTGTAAGTGTGAGTGAATCTACCGAAATTTCAAGAAGAGGAAATTTGTCGAGTGTTTTTTATGCACTCACTGTGCTTATACCAGAGTGGTTAATTATATGCTGTTCTAACTGCCTTTGTTGTGCAGATTTGGATATCAGTTCATTTTTCAGCAGATTACTGCTTATCATGTGCACTAGCTTTGTTAGTTACCATTTTAGCTGGGTTGCAGTGGGTATCATGGTTAATCCAGCTTGGGGCGTGTCTATTTTGCTGATACTTTCCTTTTTTTTCATTACCTTATTTTTTGTAATCAATGAAACAACCCACTCAGATGACTCCTGCCTTTCCACCTTTTTCGCATATACACCTGGCTTCCTTGGTCTTTGCGTTGTTGTTGTTGTTCCTCCATTATTAGTTGGGCAGTCATTTTATGGCAGGGAAACTGCAGATGATATTGTAAAGGTAGTATTATTGCCTGTTATCGGTGCTGTGTCATGGCTGTCCTTCAAATCCCGCAGAACTTCCTCAGATACTTCACAGTTTATTAAGGCTGCAAAGGAAGTAGCAGCAGCAGCGAAGGCTCTGGCCGAAAAAATAACTGTAGCTCAGCCTGATGGGACTGGGGTTGATTCTGTAATTGCGAGAGCTGCTACAGCTACATCCTCTGCAGCTGTTGCAACTGCAGCGGCGGCTGAAGCTGTGGCTGTTGCTTTGGCTGCAACTGAGACTGAAAATTCAAACACTAAAGCCGTGCGACGTAGGGACAAATTAAGCAATGAGAGAGTTCCCCTGAACGAAATGAAGTAAAGTGCCTCTGAACGTTAGAAAACCGAGTCCCCATCTTTGAATCGATGTTGGTCTGCTTCCCCACTTCCCCATCCTCTCTCTTGCCTTTCGTGCACGCTATCTAAAAAATTTAATCCTTATCTTCTTGCCTTAGTTTTAATGGTGGTGACCTAACTGTTTATATAAGAGTACCAAGCGTTCGCTCGTCATGCAAAAAATGCTCCTGCTTCATATTAAGGACAAATAATGATAATACAATAGTTTTAGCTAGAGATAAAATTCAGTCCTAGGGGCTTATGTGGACTACTATGTGTTTGACTTCAGTTTGCTTGCTCCTAGAGAACTTTAGTTCTTATTTCTTAGTTTACAACATGATATCGATTTCCTATGGTGTATTTGGTACACACCTTGTTGATTTAGACTTCATAGGAATAAAAGTATGCAAGCAAAGATATTTTATTATCTTGTTCAATCGTACATTCGAACCTCCACTACGGCGTGACTCTCGTTGAATATGACAATCTCATTCATCCTTACTGAAATAATTTCTCATCTCCCTTTGACGGCCAGCTTTCTTCGACATCCAGCAGTTCCCTCTGCCCTTAAAGTGGCCGTAGTGGAAAAGTTCGACCGTATCTACTATCAGTAGCGTTTGAACACATAAGACGGAAAACGTTTTGTAACTATAGATCATACAGCATATCAGATTGATGCATTTTGAATTCATCTCTTAATGGAATTGTTTAAATAACTATTCCTTTTTTTCTTCTTTGTAATTAGTGCTATGATTCACCAAGACTTGGACGTTTATCATTAATAAAATAATCCGTCAACATTGCAATAGTGCCAGTTTTACTAAGTCACAAACATCAATATCTTCATAGTATGATGATGTTACCATAGTCTAAGTATGAAACTCACTTTCACTCTCATCGATTGTCTTTGTATTTTAATTTTTTTTTATATATTTCCTTTGTACTGCAGTTTTTACTCTCGTGTTAGGCAGGCATTTTGTGAAAGGAAAAGTATCGATTAAACTATGAACATGGCGTTTTTATCGGCATCTTACTGTAATGTTATGGATAGTTTTGTAATCTCGAAGGGATAAAACTTGTCACCCGAAACTCGGTTCCTCTGCTCCTCTAATAGGCGGTGGCTTCGAGCTCCAAAAGTAGGTTAAGGAGGAAAAGGTTTGCTCCCGAACTCTTCACTACAGAATGAGTGTTTAAATACACACACTCATAGCCCTGCTATTGATTCCAACGTAACCATGAACTTTTTAAGGCCTGAGAAGGATTTAAATCAACAGGAAAATTTCCGTACCAAGTTCGAACTAGGTGCTTTCCACCTGAACAAAAACTATGATTTACCCAGTAACAAAGAGAGCATCAACTTCTTTCATGTCCCAGCTCAGCTGGGGAATATAAACGATGCCACGTGGTTTTTTTCTAGCACTGCGACCGGTTTTCTCTACTTTAAAATCATTAACAGCCCTTCAGAGTTAGAAGATCATGAAGTATGAAAAGGTAGAAATTTGTTGCTTTTCAGGAGAAACAGTTTCCAACCACAAATGGAAGCATCGTTTTGCTTTTGGTTCCTATCTTTTAGTTTATCTTTCTTGTAAACTTCGAGCCAAAACCAGTTTATATTTTTTCCTTTTAATACCAACTCTCTCCAGAGTAAAGGGGGTAAGTATCTAAAGAAACTGTGGTGTCCAAAGTAAGTGGACTTCAAAAAAGAATCGCGAATATCATGAATAAGAACTGTGCAGTTATCATTAGAGTCTTTGAGGAAATTTAATTTCTGAGAGTCGATTAGGGGTACTCTGAAGAGATCGGTGGCTCTCAAATGACATGCCAGTAAAACGCGACACAATTTTTACCATTCTTCTGTTTAACGACTTATTGAAAGTGGTTTTGGTGAATGCTCGACTGAATTAAAGGCAAATGAATACAGAGATAGGTTTCCCAAAAAAATGTGGTGCCGCGTCGGTGGGAGAGTATAACAGGGTAATTTTGTATTATCAACTGAGTTGATGACATAAATTGGCCAACGTAAAGAGTTTAAAAGCTTTCCTAAAATGCAGTGGTCGTTTCCTCTTTTCTCGTTCCTTTCTCAGACTCTCTAAAGAGACCCTCGCGAGTTGCCCTCGCGCATGTTCTCCTTGTGCCGGGTTACCAAGCTGTATATGGCGTCGTTGATCAACCGCTGATCAAGGTGGCGATAAAAATCGTAGTACTTCGAATTCGCCATGTTTTAGCCTTGTTGTAGTGATTTGTATTGCGGTTTGGGAAACCCCATTCTATGGAATGATGCAAGCAGGACAAAAGCTGGGGATTGTGTACATCGGGAAGGCTGGTGGCAAGGTCTGTGCGGAAACGTTTCGACTGGTTTCATTTACTTACCTGTATTTGATCTGATCAAGAACTACGAGTTGATTTGTAATCCTGCAATTTAATTTGTTGATGTTCTCATGATCAGTTATTTCAGTCGTCTCGTAAGCAGTTCACTTGTTTGATTTTTCATGTGCAGAATGCAACCTATGTTAAAGAATCTTTATATCTAGTAATAAATTCACTCTTAGGAAATGTAGTGCGAATTAATTGATGTATAGTCTAGAGTGTAAGTAAATTATTCCTGACATGCAGGTGAAAGGGGAACCCTTTTCAGCTGAAAAATTTAAGTCTCATTTGTTGGTGAAGTCTCATGTAAGATTTACAGCGCCCAGAAGGCTTAGAGGAGGGATTTACAGTATTCAGTGACATCCTCTGGGGGGAGTTTTCGCTGAGGAATCTCTTTAATTACTCATTGCTATTATTATTATTACTATCAATTTCATGGTTCTCTATTTCGATCTACATGTGTTGAAAATCAGCCTGATAGGAGGAAATAATGGACTCTAACAAAGTGAATAATATATCAATATATTGTAATGTAACCTTGTAAATGGAATTCCATACTTCTTGAGGTTTCGTTACTGTACACATGATGAAAACTACTGTTGGGCTGCAGAGCTTATTATAAATTTTGATGGCCCAAGGCACCAAGGAGGTAAAGATGCAGCATAAAAAATCCACATAGCAGAATAATTCCCCCAGTTTGCTTCTTTGTAGGTTATCTTTGGTGGTTAGTACAGGTCCAATCTCTGGGGCCACTCTGCTAGAAAAGACCATTTTTTATTGCTTAAATCTTTGTCACTCATTTGATGCATTTTCTGAATGTTTTGTTAATAAGTACTATGACAGGATGTGAATTACCTTGTGTTAACTCGTAACAATTTTTTTGTGCTTTAACATCACTCAAATTTGTTTGTCTTACTCCTTGTTTTTCTTCATACCATCCTTTGTAGCACAAATATTCTCTTCTTGACGAAAAAGATGTTCATCTAGTGAAAAAGTTTCGATTTGAGGTGGGTGATTTCAATTTTCTCTTCCCACACTAACTCAGTGAAACCTTACAGTGTTTATCAATTCTTTTTTTGTGTTACCAATGCAAGGTTCATCCAAAATCAAGGGTCTGCGCATTAAGTTATGGACCTCATTTTTTTAGCTGATATTTATAGCAGTAGGGAAAAGCATTCATACTATAAATCCAAGGGGTAAGAAAACAGGGGTCTGTAACTTACAGTGGTGACCAAGGTAACGAGATTGGTACAAAATTTAATCTATCTCTTGATTCAAATAGACAGGAAGAAATCTAATCAAACAAACTTTTGAATTTAGCTGGCCATACAGTGAAATACTGCCTGCAAAATTGACCTACCATGTTGCAAATTTTAACTGAGAGATATAATCTGCTACATTATTGTTTGTTGTTTTGTAACTGGAATGCAAAACATAGTCATTTTAAGCAAAGATGCTTAATATTCAAAGATGCTCATGTGCCTGTACAGGTGTCTCTGAAAAATGACTTATTAATACTTGATTTGCATTTGAAAATTTTACATAGCATCATGCTATTACACTTGTATGCTGTATGGATTCCTTTTCCCTGTTTTTAGTTTGTGGATTTACGGTAAAAGCTTTGTATTGTTTCATCAGGCAAAAGTTGATGTCAATAAAGATGGTAATGGTGCTAACATCTTTGCATATGCATTTGACTTGTCAAGAGAAGGAACAAGTGGATGCTATTTCCATGAATATATTTGGTAAGGAAGTGTTTTGTTGCCTCTCTGACTAGCCCTTAAGAGAGAATGTTTTCCAATCATTAAATAAACAAGAATGTTGTTAAATAGTAGTGAGTCTTGCCTTTTTTGTTTAATAAAGGTAACTCACCCTTGAATAACTTATGAATTCTAAGGCTTGGCATTTGTCTGGCAAAAATTCTGAGAACAGTAGTCTAATTTACTAAGTACATATATAAAGAAACGATAAATAAATAATTAGTCCAGTTAACTGAAAGGGACCTTAAGGCATTTACAACTACACACTTCCAATAGTGAAACATTACCTTAGATGAACATGTGAAATCTGTTGTCTAAAGCAAAGTAGTGTGATGATACATACCTGTAACTTTATTGCACCATATTATTTGTATGTGCAGAACCATGACTGGTCTTCATAGAGATAATCATGACAATATGATAATGGCTGTATATGTTATTTGAAAGTTCATAATTTTGAAAGTATTTTTCTAACAATCAAAACAATGTAGAATGTAATGGAAAGTCATGGAAGAACTTATGATGGATTTTTTTTATGCATTGTCTGATCTAAACAGGATGTAAAGCTTAGGGTGGAGTTTGCATGACCAGAATCATTTCATTTGTTTATCTTCTGCAAACACTTCATTTTTACATTTAATACCTTTGTTCTTGTTTTACCTTAGGGAGAGACATTGTGGTGGCATAGCTCCTGGCTTTAGAGTTTGTCACAAAAATGGTGTAACAGTTGGTAAGTTATCATTAGAAATTTTAAAAAATCATTTCTGAAACAAAACGTAAGGATAAGGAATTGCCTTTGAGTTTTCAGCATCCTGATAAAGTCATTAATTTAAGAGCACATATTAAGTTTAAAAACCCATTTGAGTCAATTCAGAGAGTGGGTATTATCATTAATTGGATTAAAGATGAATGTTATTTATCTTTAGTTATTGTTTTAATTTTACATACAAACAGTTTTTGTGCCTACTGATGTTAGAGATGTTACGGTGTTGTGTAAGTCCGTAATACTTTCTCAAAAAGTGTTTGCCACTTCCAAAGTGGCAAAGTTTTGTATAAAATACATTTGATGCACATTCAATAAATGTATTTATTCTGTCCCCAGCCTGTCAATTAACCAATGCACAAGTCTGTTCCAGTCAATGCCTCCTTTTATCACAATTTTGGCTTTGACAACAGCTGTTCATTAGCCCCTTTGGATTTTACACCACATTACTCTTTTACTGCATTTATACTCTATAGCTGTACAACAGTAGGCACATGCTGTCATAGACTGACTTTTATTTAATTAGTCTTCAGAAACTTCTCTTGAATGATTGTCTGTTATCATATTTTACTGTTGTGCATTGCAACTATTTGAACAGCTTTCAGGAAAATGATATGAACTTTTTCTACCTTCATCATTTTGTTATTTCACAGACAACAGATTAAATAACTTGTGTGTAGTACCATCCCCTCAAAGCAAAGACTCAAAAGTAAAGTCCAGCAGTGCTGATAGGTACAGCAGATATGTCATCATCATCATCATCATAATTATTAAGTTATCGTTGTTGTTATCATTATTTTGACATTAACTAAGATTTTAATGTTATGAAGCAGAAAATTGTCAATGGGAGATGAATCAAGATGTAGGGGGAGGCTTAAGCAAGCCTAATTGTGATCTCTTGGTCTCTCTCTTTCTGCTGTAAGAGTTTGAAGAGAAAATTTTTTTCGAAAGGCAACTAATACTAATAACTTCTAACACTAGAATATTAGGTTCCAAAAACATGGGAATCTTTTAAATTTGTAGGTAATTTAGTGTTAACAACTGGGTTGAATAGTAAATTAGCCACTGCAAAGGGTAAAAAAGCTGACGTTTCGAGCGTTAGCCCTTTGTCAGAGCCCACGGGGTGATATTTGTATTTCGATTCCTGAGTTACCTCAGATGAGTAGTAAGCAACTGGGAAAGTCTTTCTTGCAATCTATTTTGGAGGAATGTCCTTATTTATCCCTTGGTAGAGCATATTTCTGGGTATCTACTTACCACAGTGTAGAACTTAACAATTGTTTGCATTTTATTTTTACTTACTAGTCATGGCAGTATAAGAGTGATTGAATACTGAATTTTACATTTCAGTGCTGGTTATAGTAATAACTGTGGGAGTGAACCTAGGGAAGACCAAAGATTATACTGGATGGCTGTGTGTAGACTGCCTCCATTTGAGGCAGAGCATGAGGTACAAGAGCAAGTCATCTGCAAACTTTTGCTTACTGTTTTTAACCCTGTACACCATAAGATCAGTTTGCCTATTCTCCATACTGTTTTTTTTATACATTTCTTAAGGTAATAACAAGGATAATTTGTTTAACGAACAAGAGCACCTTTAGTTGGTGATCATTTCCTTTATTCTTTTGACCTTAGTGTGTGATTCAGGGGTGATGTTGTGAGGAGAAATTACATGCTGGTCACTCTGAGAGGTCAAATGGTTTATGGTTTAAATCTATAGATGGTAAAACATCAAGTGAAGACAGTCAGCAAAAGAGCTTATTAGTAACAAATTTTTAATTTATTAGTTGTTTTAAGGGGAAGATTAGAACCAATGAAATGACTCATGATGAGAGTTGTTTGCTACAAAGGGTTCTTCCATTGTTAGTCAGCCTTTTGCTATGGTATTGGCTGGCTAGGGTATATTTTAGATTTATTCATATACACATGTCATGTGAAAGACATTATTAACTTGGTGAGAAGTAAAACAAGGATCATAATTCATTGATGATTGCAATAATCCACTACACCAACAGCAGTTACCCAGCATACAACATAATATTAACTATTAACTGAGTGGGAGGGTCAGGTGGGAAAGTATTTGGCTTAAGTTCATAGTGTATGGGCTGAGTGGAGTGAGGTCTGCATGTCATGACCTAAAGCTTGGTTCCTTATATCTTATTAACTTTGGACATGACTTTTATTCTTTTATATTCACAGCATTTTATGAATTTAAACTACAAGTGTTATAACGCAAATGGGGAACAAGTATTAGAAGAAGGTAAGAAAGTTAAATTTGTTCAATCTACAATTTCCTAATGGTCAGTGATGCAAACTTCACTTTTTTTTCAATTATGTCCGTCTGTCTCAACATCTAAGCAGTGTTCTCCATTGTGAGTGCCATACTTTTTATTGTATTTCAATTCAAATAATTGTGTTTTCAATCAATTTTCCCTGGTTGAGGATCATTCAAACAGCTTGAAATAGTAATTGAAGCAATAATAGTGGCAGAGTGGAAATGCTAGGGAGGTTTGGGTCAGGTTAATAAAGAACTCATTGTGACCTGCCCCAAACTCCCTCATAATTCACACCTCAACAACTGCCACACCAGTAACCATCATAACTATGTTTTACTTACCAAAAACCTGGAACAGGCTAGCCAATATTTGCCTTTTATTGATGTGATGAAGTGTTTATATTGTAGTTGGAATATTACGGGTACTTATTGACTACCTCAAGGAGTGAAATATCTGGATTGTGTATCATATCACATTATGTACCATTAATATTTGAAATTTTCCTGAATTTTCTTATCTTTCTTCCAGACGATACCTTATCTTTTTATGAGTGCCACTACCCCCCTTGCTGTAAAATGGAAACTGAGGTCAGTCCTATCTCTTGATTAGTGGATCATCAAACTTAAAGCCCAGTGTCCAGTTACTGAAAATGTTACAACTGGATGTTTCTTCCCTCCTTACTGGCCTTCCTGAGCTTATGATGATTAGTTGATTTAGTAGACAAGTTTATAATTTTTTTTATTTTTTATTTTTACATTACTTTACTTCCTTTGTTTGAGTTAAGTGTACCTCTGAGGCCTTAAAACCTTGAGCCTGTTTAGGAGCAAAATCTTCTTGTTTTGCCACTTTGTTTGACCCTTTACACCTTAACATCAGTATACATATTCTCCATACTGTTCTCTATACATTTTCTAAGTTGCTGACAAGGAGAGTTTGTATGACAATTAAGAGCCTCCTTTATTGGTGATCAATTCCTTTATTCTTGTGACCTTAATATTTGATTTAGGGATGATGTTGTAAGGAGAAATTGGATGCTAGTCACTCTTAGGGGTTAAAACAGAAGATTTGAAAATTTATTATGACTTGTGGCATCTTTACCTCTTTGAGCCAAATTCATGAATTTTAGACAGAATATTTACAACTAGATTTGAAAACTTATAAACTATAAGTAATGTACACATGTATCACATGTTGCCAATTCACACCCTCTGCTGAAGGCCTCCAGTCCAGATAGAAAAATTTTACACCCTATGTTAAACTCAGGACTTTTGCAAACCATACCCTGTTTGGAAGTACATACCCATTTTCTGAGTGCCAAGTAGTTCAGTACCCACCTCCCCCCCCCCCCCTGAAAAAATGTTCTCCCAGCTTAACCCTTTACACCCTAACAATAGCATTCATATTCTCCTCACTGATCTCTCCACATTTACTGTGGTAATGACAAGGAGAATTTGTTTGACAATCAGGAGCTTCTTAAATTGGGATTCATTTACAATATTCTCATGATCTTTACATTTCATTCAAGGGTGATACTGTAAGGAGAAATTAGAAGCCAGATGCACTTAAGGGTGAACTGCAATTATGCAAGTGTGGAAAATTAATTAAACATTTTAATCAAGTGTGAGAGCTGTAGGCTGAGTTCCAATTTGCTCTTTTATTTTTGAACCTCTGTCCTTACAATGTTTATTGCCTTTATTTTGGTGCTGAGAATGTGATTATTTCATTGAAATTCATGTTTATTCTTTGGTTGTAGCTACGGGAGTTCAGTATTTGTGGACAGTGCCAGCAAGTCAGATACTGTGGACCTCTTTGTCAAGAGGTGGGTCAGTGAACAGAAAATAATTAAACAGTTTCAGTTTAAAATTTTAGAATTATGTTTTGTATAGTCCACTGTTTTACAGAATGGAAGTAAAGTAAATAGTGTCTAATAATAATAATTATTATTAGACACTATTTACTTTACTTCCATTCTGTAAAACAGTGGACTATACAAAACATAATTCTAAAATTTTAAACTGAAACTGTTTAATTATTTTCTGTTCACGAAGCGCAAACCAGCGAAAAAAAAACCAAAACAGTGTATATCGAGTAAAACTAAGTCCACATGCCAAAATTCAACTACTTCTGAACACTTTCAAAAATGGCCGAAAAATCAAGGGGTCGTTCTTGCTCTGAGCCTTTCAATTATAGTAACTAAACAAGTAATGAGAATACTCAAAATTATCAGCTAGAAGTTATTATCTTGATGTAACACCAAATTCTCATAACCAATTTACAAGGAAATGTGTAACAGCCAGAGTGGGAAATTAACTAACAAATCTTGGGAGTTAAAGGGTTAATCTGAAGATGATGCCCAAACCTGATTTAAATGTGAAATGAGGCATCGTGAACTTAACCACTGGATGGTAATCCTTGTGTTTGATTTCTACAGAGAGATTGGCCTTCCCACAAGAAGTACTGCAAAGAAAAGGCTAGACAGAGAATTAATTGTGACATGTTCCCTGAGCGTTAGACTGAAGTTTGATGGCTGTTTCATTAGTTACATCAACATGTATGCTTCACATGTCACATTATTATTACTTTCAACTTTTATGATATTAGAGTATCCTTAGTTTATTTTGTTGCTCAATTCTAAAGCACAAATGATTGAAGCGAACTTTAGAGACTGCACTTGTCATTTATTGTGTACTTAAAAAGGATTAACATGCATTCTCTCTAGTTTGGCTTTAGAATTCAAAAAGAGTTTGTGTTTGTAATAGGCTCAATTGGTTAGAAATAACACTATTTACATGACTGTACATGTCACTGTACTGCTCTCTTTCAAATTAGGTTTATTTATATATGCTTGTTATCTTTGAAGTATAAGGCAACCTTCAATTTGACAAGTTGTAGTGTAAATCCCTTGAATTAGATATTGAAGTGAAGCTGATATATCAGGACTAATACCCTGTTCCAGGTGTTCAGTTGATGAAATGGAGCAAAATGTCAAATGGCACAACAGTAGCAGAGGAGTGAAAAAGCAAGAGAGGTCTGGGTCAGGGTCAGGTAAAGTTCATTACATGACCCAACCTATGTCTTTCTTTCACTCCTCTGCTGCTGTAGCACTGTTTCCTATCATGATACATTTTACTAACTGAACATCTGATACAGGCTGCATGACTAAAATCATTTTCAAGACACCTCTCTTGGTTAAAAGTTATTTATTTCCACACTCTTATCTTGAGATAAACTTTCTTAAGAAATTGCCCCTGATAATTTTCAAAACATTTGTTGTTGCACCTTTAGTGTTAAGACTCTACTTTCTTTTGACCAGACTTAATTAACAGGAAGTTTCTTTTCCTATCTTTGGGCATGGTATCCTGTTAATCTAACACAGCTCACGACAAAATGTTAATTTCAAGAGAGAAGGTGTCTTCTTGTAGCTCATGCACTTAACCCTTTCTCTCCTGGGTATGGCCAAAAAGTAGTTGCTCCTTACAATATCATTATGCGATCATTCAGACAGATGAGAATAGAAATAAATGACAACTACAAGATATTATTAGAGTTAGCACCAAATTCCTAGAACTGAAATTGTAGAAAATGTATAGCAGACAAAGCAGATAATTGATATTTAGAACTTGGGAGTGAAAGAGTTAAGTATTTGTTGCTCTGTTTATTGTTTGATCCATGGTGGAACTGTACAGTTATTGAATAATGAATTAAATCACTATTGACATGTTTACATTATTTGTTCCATGTTTTGTTGTGATTTATCATCTGATTTTGGGGTGGGGAGGGAAATGTGAGCTATGCCTTCTATTATAACATAGCCTGTCCTAGGCAATTGGTGTGTTTATATGTTTGAAAAGAGGGGGCAAGCGAGAGAAAAAACAAGGAAAGTTCACACCTCCTTCAGAGGATGTGCCCTAAAGGAGAGAAAGCTAGAGAAAAAACAAGGCAGGTTGACTCCTCCATTGGAAACCCTGCTGAATTTCTCTTGTCTGGGCATTTTCTCACCCCTTTTTACCAGAAGCATTGCTCTGTCCATCACACCTCTAATCATTTCCATGCTAATGACTGTGGAAAAGTGGCAGATCCAGACCTTAAGCCTTAAGTAAAGTGGGCACACCCTGATTGGCTCCTTAAACTCTTAATATCCTTTGCTATCCACCTTCAAGCAACTTGCACAGGATTGGCACCCAAAATATTGTAAAAACTGCAAGAATAAATAAGCCATTGCTAACAATGGGTATTTACCTCTCTACTTTGAGGTTTGCTAAGTCTTCAACACTAGCCACCTCCATTTCAGAGAATAGTTGTTGATTATTCTTTGCAGCATAACCTTATAACCCACAAAGGTAATCTAATATTGCTCAAGAATTCATAATACCAACTCAACAAGCCTTAGGCACCACAACTTGAGAGGAAGTTGGGGAAAACAACATCAACTATGTTTCTGAAAGTCATTTTTATTAACCATATCTACATCTGAAGCTTCCATAATTATTCAGCCTCAACCAAGGCATTTATCTCTTTAGACAGTTCATTTACTTGCTCAATTATTTTAACTCTGTCTTGTGAATCGAGCCTGTTACCACATCTTTGAAGAAATTTATCAGGATGCCATCTCACTTGCTGTTCTTTCAAAAACTTTCTTTTTTCTTCTATCGTTTTAATTTCTGACCAATTTCCCAAAAGGGCAATCATGTCTTTGGTACCACCCTTTGTGGGCCACGGTATATCAACGAACGTGAGGTTTACTGTCGAATTACTGCAGAATACTGCTGTGCAGTTGGATTCATAATCTGCTAATGATTTTGAAAGTTTCAATTTTTGACGTTCTACGGACATCCGCATTACATAAGCTTCGTGTTCCTTCTCAAGTTGTCTAGTTCGTTCTCTCGCTTTCCGTTCGTTTTCATTTCGTTGCCGGCTTGACTTTCTTGTTTCTCTCTTCTGTTGCTTCTTCGCTTCAGTTTTTTGTCTTCTTTCGTACGTAATTCTATCAGCCCACTCATCATATGTTTCTTTCATGTTATCAATGTAATCATCCTGGCAATATTTACTGTAACTTTCTTGACTTTCTTCAAACTGTAGTTTTCTTTCCCACTCAAGATCTTCCTTCAATCTTGACTTCTCCTCGTGCTCTTTATGCCAACCCTCTTTCCTTTCAGCCTCTAGTTCTTCCCTTCTCTGAGCATATGCCCTTTTTAAATCCGTAAGGTACTCTCTGGGCGTTTTTTCCTCATTGTTTCTTTCGTCAAGAACATGGGGATTGTCACAGTAGTTGAGTAACGGTACAATCAGATCATTGTATGTCGAGAATCGAACTGTTTGAACAGCGAATCTCAATGCTAAGTGAATAGGCGTATTGCCATCACTGTCTGTAGCTCTTACATTGGCTCCGTTCTTCAACAAAAGTCTCATTATTGCATCATCTCCAAGAAGACAACAGGCGTGCAAAGCTGTTCGGCCACTACGATCAACTAAGGCAGTTAAATATGAAGCTTCGTGTTTCTTGAAAAGAGATCGCACACGATGAAGTTTCCCCGTCATTATGTAGTAGAAAAGTTTATCTTCCGTTGACTTACCCATTAGGTCAAGTTAGATGGGAATACAACTTGAAAAATAGGTTTTTTAGAATAACAGAGAAAGCTGTTGACAACGTCGCCATGTTAGAGAGCGAACCCAGGCCCTGCACGAGAGACGTCAACGCAACCTCGTTCCTAGGCTCCAAAAACAGGCTAGTGCCAAAAAAGTTACAGGTTGCGCATTTGGAATTAAATAAATACTTTTTGATTGATAGTCTTAATTTATGAAAAAGAAGTTAATAAATTTACCAATCCATTGTTGCCAAGTCTGTTGCAATAGTTGCATGGAGGATGACAGTTGCGAGCCCGCTGTATATCAGCCAGCGTTTGAAGATAACGCATGCTCAGTTCCACTCAATCTTGTTTTGGTCTATTTCATTTCACGAGGTAACTCGTTGGCTAAATATTTCTCGATTTCTACAGGAACACTCGACAGAGTAGAAATGGCAGAATCCGACTGGGACTCAGTAACTTACTTGCGAAAGAAAACACCTAGAGCGGCAGAACTGAAATCTAAACAGGTATCTGATTCCTTAATATTATTATTATGATAATGCAAGATTCAGCAGAAAAGTGAAAGAATGGAAGATTTTGGTAAAGTAAGCTAGCTTACATCAGAAAAAGCAATCACTGTATTTATCTGAGAACTTGCATAGTCGTTCATTTCATATACTTCGTTACAATGATGTGAAATCCATAGCTTAGACAATGAAAACTGGATTGTAAACCGCTGGGACAAGCATGCAACAACTCTCACCAATCCAGAGTGTAGTGGGGTACTGTCCTAAAATTGCCATATGATTTTGGGTTACCCCACGGATTTTTATCTTGGAACTCCTGATCTAGAACTTGCTGTCATATTTGAGTGATTAAATTATATGGGATGTGTTATACAAACATAGATTAAATAATTGTACATGAAAAAATCCATAACCTGTTTACCATGAATTAATTTCAAACACATGTGAGAACTTTCAACTCTTTATTAATTTCCATCTAAAAAAGAAAGTTGGGCTAAAAAATCCCAAAGCAATTACACTCATGCCAGATCCTCTAGGGAAAAAAATCGTTCTTGTAATAAATCTAATCCTACCTGGCTCGTGAACGCAGCACATCTGATATACGCAACTTGTAAAAGACGATTTCTTAATAATAAACAGATATAATCATATACAGCATAAATAAATGAATATTAAAGTTGACACTTATAAAAGCTCTTGAAAAGTTGGAATCTTTGGAACTCTAAATTCTTAAAATTCTGTTGAGATCTTTTCCATTTTGGCTGCAAATGTGTTCTGAGGAGATCCAAGTTTACAGACCAATTTAGCCCCAACCTACTCAAAAGTCACAATACCTGAGATAGTTTCTAGCCAGATTTACCTGTAATTAAATGGTTATGTTCAAACAATGTTTTTTTTGGTGCCTTTAAGGCTGTTGCACAAGCACAAAGACATGGTGGCCAGGTGGAAACATCACAAAAATGTAAGTTGAACAATTGAAAAGTTTTACTTTTAGATAAAAATGGCAACTTCATTTCTTGAATCAGCCTGGAATTACTCTACTCTTTATCCTCATGAATTTCATTTAAAATTGCTCATTTTAGCTTTCAAAGAATATTGAAAACTAGAATGTGACACCATGTTGTTACAGAAGCTGAACCATGGTCTGACAGTAAACTTGTGCAACTCTGGGTCAAGAAGTCTGGGGTCAATAGTTAACTCAACCCCCAGATTTCATTGTTAATTCTCCTTATTGTATGCTATATAATCCTTATGATGTTAGTTTGGAGATTTTGATATTGGATCAACTAATAATCCCCTAATTGAGATTTTTCTTTATTCTCAATACTTGTCTGCTTGATATTGTATTGATATTATAGGGGGAAATTCTGTTTCTGTCACTCCTGGGAGCTAAAGGGTTAACTCTCTTGAGTACTGGCAAACTGTCAAGCAAGCCTTACTGGATACTGGGGGAAAAGCTTTGATGGACTAATGCTGTATCTGGGGGGAAGGGGGGGGGAAGCAATATTCCAAGGAGACCAGGATGAGTTTGGGAACCATATGCACCACTTTTAATTGTGATATTTTAGAACAATGCTCAGTCACCAAAGAATGGGATGGTTTTGGGAAGTCACAGACAATGTTAGTGCACTTTTTTTCAATGGAACAGCTCAGAGCAGCTCTCCTCTGAAGTTTCCATGAAATTATATTTAATTCTAATCTTTAATAGCTCTTAAATCATTTGCTTTCAAACAGTTGGTGCTGCTTCAAACAAGCAGCATTCAGCAAATAAGGATTCTGCTAAACTGGACAGAGAAACAGAGGAGCTACATCGTAAGTTCTTCTTTGGAAATCACATGTACTAGGTAGTCTGGCAAATAGAGTTACATCAAGTATCAGGGTTCATTTTTTAAAAATGAAATAATTTTGTTACAATAAAGCTCTGCAAGTTTAGCAAGGGTAAGTGAGCCAAACCCTGGATCTTGGAGTTGGCATATAGGCTTTGGTGTAGTGTCTGTGTTACACAGTCCTCACCACCCTTGTCTGAGAGTAGCTTCAGCCAATAGCAGTCAGGGAATTCTACAGCAGCACAATTACGATAATTTTTGTATTGCATCCAGGGCAAGTAGCAACACTTGATGTTTCAGAAAACTCTGGTGATGCAAAACACTCTACAGTTTTCTCTTCTTTCCTGCATAGACATTTGAATCCCTCCAACAGCCTGTTGCTGTTGATGGTACCAGTACCTGCATTTAAGAATCCCTTTATATACCTTTGTGTCTGTTTGTGGATGTTCAAGGGAATTGCAAATGATGAGACGCACATTTGCAGTCATTGCACCACCCTAACTACGACAACAGTTTTGGTTTCCTCAGCTTTTGACATGCCAGCAACAAAATCGTTTTGCAGTTATTGTGTGTTTGAGATTGACATGAGAGTCTGATACCCAGATTGTCTTGCAGATGAGAAAGTTTCCCTTGATGTGGGAAAGCTCATTCAACAGTCAAGAATGGGGAAGAAATTAACACAGAAGGACTTAGCAACAGTAAGAGCTTTATGGAAACTGTAAACAATGTTCTACTGTTTTATGTTCTCCCTTAAAAATTTTTTTTTTTCTGTAATAGAAAATCAACGAGAAGCCTCAAGTCATTATGGACTATGAGTCTGGTAAAGCAATTCCTAATAATCAAGTGATGGGTAAAATTGAACGAGCATTGGGTGAGTGTTTCATATCTAACCTTCATGAGTGTACTTTGTTAAAAAAAATTGTTACTGTGCCATTTAAGCATTACCACCATAAACTAAAAATCAATGGAAAAGTTATGAAAGGAATTATTCAGCAAAAGTTTTTTTGTTTTAACTTGATCTAATTGTAAACTGACTTAGGCACAAAACAGACAATGACTCTGGGCAAATCAATCAAGTATCAAATCTAACCCCACAAATTAAACTTCTGCACAATTTCATTTTGAAGTGGTTGGTATTCAAAACCATGTAGGGCTTTTTTAACATTCCTCTTGTTTACCTGCAATCTTTCTGTCAAGTTAAGTTATCAAAATTTTACTGATATGCATTACATCAGAGACCATTGCAGGAGATCAATTTTGAAAAACAGAAAAGCCCTATATGGGTTTTTTGATTGGTATCTTGTGAGCTTCAACACCAAATTTCAAGTCAATCCATAAAGGTTTCATACCCTATTGATATGCTGAAGAAGACACACTCATGTAGAAACAAAGAGGGTTTTTTTTTGCTTCCAAAGTTTTGCCAACATTTCATGCTCTTGAGTGACCACATGTCAAGTTTTGTCAACTCTCTGAAAAACTGGAAATGCCTATTAGAAACACGGAAGCAGAGTCCTAGGAGACTCTTGGAAAAATATGTTTTGCGAGAGACTCTCCTGCCATTGTGCACAACTGAGCTTCAGTCAATTCAGAATGTTGGTAAGAAGAAGAAATTCAAGGCATAGGAAAGTTTTGGTGGCACCATCAAGGTCAACTCCTACTAACCCCAAGGAGGCAGAACTTGTCAATGGTTGCTGAAGGGTGAGCAGCCAAGAATGCTCATACCACAAGCCCTGGTTTTTTTGTTGAGATTTTTTTCTCCATGCCTTATCAAATTCCTTGATTTTCTAGCTCTTATAGCCAGGCTTCTTTATTGCTTTTTTTTCCTTTTTATCCTTACCTACTATTTCATGAACTACTATGATGAACACGTGTAACTGAAATATGAAGGTACATAATACATATTATATAATAAGCTCAGTTATGCACGTATTCTGATTGGTTCTCACTTATGATCTATTGGAGGACAGATGCATAGATGACGTCATCGTTAAAACTTTTTTTAATTCTTTATTATATTAAACGTCAGTGACACACTCAGCTGTGCCCCGTGTGCCACTTTTTTGTTCTTACCACATTTTGACGTCATCTGTGATCTATTACTGAACAGACGCACGGCAACTTGGAATCTATTTGTTAAACAGACGACATCAAAATGTGTTAGTTACAAAAAGAGTGGCACAGGAGGCACAGCTAAATGTGTCACTGATGTTCTTACCACATTTTGAAGTATTCGTTTTTCATATGATGAAGAGCAAAATGTTGTTAATGATGATGTTATATATGCATCTATCCTTCAATAGATCATTAATAAGAATCAATCAAATTGTGTATGTAATTCAGCTTATCATATAATTACTTACTGTGACTTGTGTGACTTGCAGTTCTATGCACATACATGCTACGTCTGTGGACATATAAGTAAATGTACTAATGTGTACCATCATCTGAAAATTAAGGATGTCAAAAGTAAAACTAGACAACTTGGTTATAACAGCTAAGTTGATAATGTAAATTGGCCTTAGTAATGAGGTCCTAAGCTGACATTAGTCCTTTAACAGAGCACTCTGATGAAGGACTAATGTTCAAAATTTCAGTTTAAGAAACTCTCTTAGGTGGCTAATTTAAATTATCAACTCAGTTTATAAAACCAAATTATTTTGTAATACTAATACCCACCACTGAGGCAGCACAAAAGTTTCTTTAGAAATTAACCTCCTTTATTAAAAGTAAAACTATTTTGATAAATTTAAGTCAAGGAAAAAACTGCACCACAGCAAAGTCTTTCAAGGTGACTGCATAGTGAACAAGTCTGTATCACTTGCAAGTTGTTTGAACTTAAGAATGAGGAGTAAATGAAGAGTTGATAAGGTTCAGTGTCATCTAGTGCTAAGTTTTTTTTTCTTCCTTTTTCTCAGGTGTCAAGCTTCGTGGCAAAGATAAAGGAATGCCGTTAGTTTCTGGTGGCAAGGGGAAGAAATGATATCTAATGAAAAGTCAAATTAACCCTTTATGAACTCCTAAATAGGTTACATTTACATTTGGTTCAAGAAACTATTCTCATGAACCAGAGTAAAAGTTTCCATGTGTAGTTCAGTTAGAGAGTTCACATAAAGGGTTATATTGGTATCATTTCTCTCCTTGCCAGTGTTAAAAAAAAAAGAAAAGAAAAAAAACAGGATGTAATACTCAAAGACCATATGGTTGAAAATTTCTGTCAGCTTAAGATTGCTGTTAAATTTATGTTGGGAAATCTCCCTTCCGCTGCATTTTGTGCCTGAGGGCTCTTTATTAAAAGTGATTCACTAACTGTTTATAATGTTGTTGTTATTCTTATTGTGGTGCTCTGTTGGCCTAGAAGAGAAGCAAACAAACAATGGAAATTAGTTAGGCCTGTTTGGTAATCATTTCAAAAGTATGAAGTGAAGGAGCAAAAAGGGGCTGTAGCCCAGGAAAATTGAGGCCAGGAAGGGTTTGGGGATGGAGGAGGGAAGCGGCAACTTGACACCTTAATGTGGATGAGAACAAGCCCTCTTAAAATCATCTAACTGTGGTGTTTTTTGAGAAGGAACCAGATACAGTAGTCAGAAGTGTAGAGGCAGGATAGAACGGCATGGAAAGTAGTTGTGCCTAAATTGTAATGGCAAGAGGTACAACAGAGGATTGCTAGGGACAAGTTTCTGAGTCAGGCGATTTTCGAAAATTGTCAGCTATTCCAACATGGAAGATTATTCCTGTAAATATAATTAACATAATTTGCAAGTTAGTTACAGTCGGCTGACATTATTGAAAAAGACACAGTTTCATTTATGTCTCATTGTTTTAAGACTGTAAAGGGTAAATCAAAGTTCTCGTCTTGTCCCTCTGGGCAGTAGAATCTTGGAAGGTTTAAAGTGTCTGGTCTTGTCCCTCTGGGATGTAGAAAAGTATTCCATAAATCAAACTCTATGTATACATGACAATTGGCCAATTCACCTCATATAAAAGCTGATCAACCGGCTGACAGAATTGAGGTTTTTTTTCTCCTCCCGCGAAACCTTGTGTAATGCCACATTTATTGTGTGGCCTGATAATCCGGGTGGGCGCCGTCCCGAGATGGACCGGTGTCGGGGTACGTAGTATCTTGCTGACGTCGGTTTTGAAAACTAGCTAGCAGAAGTCGCTTTTCTTTCTACCTTGGTCGTGAAAATGTTTCCTATTTTTCTCTTTTCGTTGTCGTTACAATTGTTAACTTATTATTTGTTTGTTTTTCTCGTTCAGTTTTTGTTGGTGAATGAATCAACCAAGAGTGTTGGCCCGTTTATCTAGACTCATGAACGTTATCGGCCATGTCAGCTCCGAAAAAGCTAACTAAGGTAGATACAGGCTACGGAAAGCCTTTGGTAGAGAGAAACAAACAAAAAAATGCTGAAGGTTTCTGAAAATTAATATACGAAAAATCCCTTGCAAAACTCACTAACAAATTTTTTGTCGTTGATTTCTGAAGAACGATTGGAACAAGAACGCGGTAAGTGGATTTTAAAGATTGCACCTGTTTGTATCCTTCACTTAGCTTTTGTTGGCGAACAGTCTGACGAACGAGTTTTTTATTCTCTCCTTTTAAAAATCCCCTTATCATGTCAAACTAGGCCATTCGCCAACTGCTTTGACAGAAACCTCAAGACCAAAGCCGTCCAAAACTATCACATTTAATGTCAAAGAGTGGACTTAAAAAACAAAAGAAAAAATTTTTTTTTAAATTTTTTTTCACGCTTATTGGTGACAAAGTTAGACAGATTGATTTGTTTTATTTTTCCACCTACAGCCAAATTTTGTACACTCCATTATGAATGCCCAACGTATAATTGTTTGCATACATATTTGTTCGCCTTTTCTTGGAGGGTTCTATATCTAACAGCTAGTAGTGCAAGGTCTTTAATGAATTAAATTCCCAACAGTCAAAATTTTTCACACAAGGTTTCATCAAACTTCTTGATAATGTCCAACGATTCCAAAAATACCTTATTTATCTAAGTTGACACAATGATTGAACTTTCTTAAAGTTCGCTTGTAAGCCTTCTACAATGTTAAGAATGTCTCTCTTACAGTTTCGCTCAACAAAGCAAACTCTCTACCTTCAAACACCTTTGTTAAAGCAGGTGTATTACGCTAGGAAGACTTGACACTTACTGTTCAAATGCCCAGCCCCTCCCAGGAAAAGTTGAAGGACGGGGGGAAGTTAAAGCTTGGAATTGATCGGCGAATTAGTTTTCTGTCATGTATCGGCTAGTTCACTAATTTGAGCCACAATTTTAGCGATAAATGCAATGTGCGTTCATGACGTCCTCTTATTGTATTTATTTTCTTTGAAATCTAGTAAGTGACCACTCATTACTCATCACTTGTGGAAGCAGGGAACGGCGGAGGATTTGTTTTTGCAGGGATCACATTGTTTTTAATGGAAAGTGACGGGGGGGGGGGGGGGGAATCAGTCGTCGCCAAAAGAGTACTAAGGGGGTCTATCGAAAAATTTCTACCGATTACCTGCCAATGAGGGGATCATAAGAATATCACTGTGCCTTATGGGGAGATCAAGTAAATTTAATAGTGGCACAAAAAAAATCCTCCAACCCCCCCCCCCCCTCCCCCTTACTCCCGCTAACCAGGCGACAAAGAATGACCGGTCGCTATGTGCGCACAGACCGTCGTTTACGAGAGGCTACCTTAAGTTGGGCTAACGCTCGGAATAGTAGCTTCAGAAAATCTTAACGGTGGCCAATTTTCATCATCAACTCAGTTGATAAAACCAAATGAGCTTGTAATACCCCCCACCGACACAGCAACACATTTCTTTTAAAAACATATGCCAAGTGGTTCTGTCAAGGCCAATGACGTTTAGGGAGGGGTGTGAAAGTGAGAGGAGTAACAACAAATGTTGATCGCAAAAGCCTGGGTAAGAAGGAGGGGCATTATTAAAAATGGCTTCCACGAAGGTGCTCGAACAGTGGGGAAGAATACCAGTGGTTTGTTTACATCTTTAATTGCGTCGTTAATTGCTCTCAAACTTTGCTCGGCTCTCAACAGGTATGAACAAAGCAGAGTTTGCCGTTTGTCGAATCAAAGAAAAGCTTCCTGGGAACCAGGGACTTGTACTAAAGGGAAGCGGTTGTGTTGTGCATTGTGAAAGACTCGCAACTTCGTGGGGTTGGAAATGCAATTACTTTATTGTTACCCCAAGTGTCGTGCTGAGTCGGGAAGACCTGGCGACGGACAAGATGTTTATCGCCGAATTTTTAAATAAGGATAAACGAGGGCTGGAAACCTTTGAGTTGAAGCAAATGGCCGAAGTTTGCAAAGATCTTCCAGGATGCATCTTTGATAATGATCTTGATCGAGGTCACTCTCTTAGTTTTATCTCTGTTGAACCACTAGATAAGCGCGGGTTTCTTAAGAAAATGGTGAAGAAAGGGAGTCTGCAAACATATCGTCCATTAGAATGCGCTGATTTCTTCAGTAAATCTCGACAAGAACTTGTTCTTGACGAAGGCCTGTACTGTCACGTCGTCCGAGATCTATTTAATGAGTCAACAAACTCTCCATTTTCGACCCAAACTTTTAAACTTGTTTGGGAGCCGCAGACGAGACTCTTCAGCATACAGGACTTTGCTGGATCAGCGATAGGATTTAATGAAGGGGCATTTCCAATTGGGGCCGTAATTTTCACTGGGAAGGGTGAATTTGCTGGTGTTTTAGAATTTGCCGACGGTTTCTTGTCTCCCGTATTTTTGCCGGACTCGTCGATGATAGGTAAGTAGAAAGTTTATCATAACATCAATTATTAAGTTGATGTGACCCCACGTATCAATTTATTTTGACAATCCTATGAAACAATAATGATATAATATATTAAAGTTATATTTAAAGTCCCCTGATGAAGGCACTAGACAGTAGTGTCGAAACATTGGGTCTATGAATTGTAACTTCTTCGGTTACATTCATTAATCTGTAAACCAGAGTAGCATCAAACCATGTCTGAATAATTATATAGCCACACGTGCCACGCTAACCTACAAATTCATGGCTGATATTTCACCCTCCAACAATTTGAACTACTAAGTACAGGTATCTCGTGATGTTTCCGGTGGTTTTGTTCTGATGTTGATACTAGTATTAATTTCAAAAATTTGCGTGTTCATTAAACAATTAAACATGCGCCAAATTAGTTGTATTGCTTCATACGCCTGAGATTTGATATTCGAGAATCTACTACGCAGGTTACGCTTCTATTTAATTTTTCCACCACGTTGATATCGATGCGGTGATTTGGCATTGTTATATTACTAATTCTTTTCTATTTGATGAAAATTTAGAAACGCCTCTCACTTTTAAGACTTGATCCCTTCATTAATATTTCATAAAATGTTTAATTCTACCTACTGATTACTCAAAATCTTTATGATTATCTCTAGAGAATATTCAAAATGGTGATCCTGCTGCACCAAGTGAAGAAAAGAATGCTGCAGATGTGGAATTGGAGCATGAAATTGCTGGAAATGAAGTCTTGGTTGGTGAAATCAGTCAGGACTCAGAAGTTTCATCACATGGTTTATCATATGAATCACATGGTAATAACAATGAATCATTACCTTCATTGGAACCATTCAAACCTGGTACTGAATCATCAATTTCTGTCAAGGTGGATGCCCTTGACTCGAATAAGACAGAGGAAGTATTCCAACAAGATCAAGCATGTGCTTCTGTTAGTAAGAAAGCGGAGGAGCTGGAAACTGGAATTATTTCAAATCCTTCAGATCACTCAAATGACAAGGGAGAAGATGAATCAAAATCTCAAGATACTCTTAGGGAAGGGTCCAGTAAAGTGAAAGATCTAAATGAAAGCAAAAATTTTAGTTCAGCAGAGAAACCATTCTCTGGGACTGAAGAAACCAAAAGAGCTGATATAACTGCAGAGGCTGTGGGGATTGTGAATGTGGTATCTTGCCATGGAAATGAGATTATTACAAGTGACAATGACAATTTAGTGACGGTCATTCAAGGTAATTTTTTTTTTAATATAATTGTCTTTAAGATAGCAAAATTCTTCAGGTCTCAAATATTTACTACTAAGAAGTTGGGTCAATCTCAGAGCACTTATTTATCCTCAGTTTTTATACCATATTCATAATATCTGAAGATATTTTTTGAATTGTTGTAGTAATTATAACTGATGGTCCTCTAGTTGATTTATTGGAACCATTGCCTTAAAATGTGAGGAGATATAATTTAGAAAAATAAAAATTACTGTGAAACATAATTCCTTGGGAACCAACACACCAGTGAGAACTTGATTCCTAATGAATCAAGGCAATAACTTGTGTTATTATATGACAATATGATTTTTGTAGAAATTTATTATCTTAAAAATTTTTTTGAAGGATTCTAGTACATATTTGCTCTTTTTTTTTCTTTAATAAGTGGGTGGTGTCATCCCTGTAGAAAAAGGAACCACTCAACAAGAGGATACTTCTGATAAGATCATCACAGAGAGTGAATATTTCTTACCAGAGACCAGCCCTTCAGAAATGTCACCAGCTGAAAGCAAGGGTTTGTGTAATGGAGAGCTATCTGATATTCAAGAACCTATGACTGATTCTTCAGTAGAAAGCAAGGAAAGCTTTATGATAGACCAGGAACACTTTGAAACTTCAGATCCCAATGAACATGTCCATATAGAAAGTGACCATGTTGCTTTGGAAGGCTCAATACCTCTTGATATGAAGGTTAAAACTGAGTCAATTGAGAGGCAAGACTTGGAAATCAGTGATACAGAGGTGGAAACTCTTGATAATGAGGATTCCACTGTTTCATCTGAGAGTAAGAGTGATACACCTGACAGAAGTGAAATTTCCTCTCAGGTCATTGCACCAGTTGATCTTGTCACAAGTGAAACCAGGGGTAGTGGTCATTTGAGAGAGTATGAAGCTGAGAACATCAATCAAGAAAATTCTTCCACTGAACATTCTCTGGTATCAGAAGTAATGGAAGGAACTGATGTCAAAGACATTAAAATGGTGCAGTTAGACACAGGTAGAGGTGATAAACATTCTGAGAATGCATGTACACCCAGTGATCATCTTGATGCCTCTTTGACTCTTCAAGGAACTGATCCAGAGGATAACACAGTTGTTGTTGGCAGTGATCTTGATGAACAATCTGAAATAGAAATAAAAAAATTTTCTCCAGGCTTGGATGAAAATCAGGTAATTATAACACAGCAAGACTTTTTCAGTGTGACTGGTGAAGCAGTTATTGCAGAGGGAAATGAGTATCATTGTCATCAAAACAATAAGCATGAATTACTCTCAGAAACAATGTCAAAAGAGGAGTCTCCAGGGTACATTAGAGAAACAGAGGTTGATCAGCATTCTCAGGAAGAAACTCTGTCTTCAAATGTGGTTGCCATGGAGAAGAAAGCAGATGGACAGGATGTGCAAGCTGTGCCACAACCATCCATCAATTTTGATCAAAGAGAGGGTGAAGATGAATCTATGGAAAACTCTTTAGGAGAAGTTGCTGTTTTGCAAAGAGTTGATGCAGGTGAGAAGTTCTTTTCTTGTATACACCTTGCTTTTACACTGTCCTACAAATCAAAAACTTCTATCTCACACCAGCTGTCCAATTTCACGTTCAAATGATATGTGGATGTTGAAGGTAAATGACTTGAATTAAAAATGACTTCCAACTATTGATCGATTTCTCTATGTAAGGACTCAGTTAAATGAAATGTCACAAGAACAAAATAAAATATTTCAATATGGTGTTTATCAGAAATTCTTTGTGAGTTACAACAGAGCTCTGTATCCAAGGGTTGTCATTGCCTGTTACAGTTGATATGGATGAGCTTATTTCTGTTACAACGATGACTGTCATGTGACTTGTCAAGGTCATTCCTTTAACTTCAAAGGGTGATTGGCATCTTATTTCTCCTTAAAGTATCACTGCTGAATCAAACAGCAAGGTCTTGAGAATAAAGGGAAATGATCACCAACTAGAGAAGTTCATGATAGGTTAACAAATTCTCCCTGTCAGCACCATAGGAAATGTAAAGAGAACAGTATGGAGAATATGGATACCCATGTAAGGTGCAAAGGGTTAAGCTGTAAATTTGTTTTTTTTTTGATGTTGAGTGGTCAAAGAAGACTGGTGCTGTAAAATCTAATGACTGCCCTGTTGCCAAGAAGGCAATCCCAAGCTGGAAAATGGACCCACTTTGTTCCCTTGCAAGCAAATCAGAATAACCATTTTTTGCATCATATTTCCTGCTTAAAGAGGCAGCCAGACTTGTAATCAGAAAGTACTGACAATGCAAAAATAGGCTTTGTGGGTCAATGTTATAGCTGTCAAATTTAAGTGTCACCAAATTGTTACATTATATTGCAATCAATTTTTTATTTTAGATTCTCTCCTTACTGAGACCATCACAAACAATCCTCTTATTCTTGGAGACCTCGGTAAATGTCTGGATACAGAGTACCAATATGGGAAAGTTCCTTGTTGGAGAGACCTGGCTAAATTATTGGGTGTACCTCCAGAAGCCTACGAACACTGTGGTACCTTCTCAGCTACAAGTCCAACTGAGGACTTGTTTGTGTTCCTAACAGCAACGAAACCTCAACTTACTATTGACGATGTTAAGGAGGCTCTGAAAGAAATTGGCAGATGTGATGTGGCTCATTATTTAGACAGAAAAATTGCAGGTTTTTCAAGCAATTCAGTGAATTTGTTTCTTAGAAATGCAAAGAGCAATAGGTACAGAAAATACCTTGAGGTAGAGGGCCAAAATAGAGTCCTGGTCCTGTCTCTTGCATAAATTTTTAAAAAAATTATGTCACATGTACCTTAGACAGTATTTGAAAGGTCACAAATGTTGAAAGGAAAACTTCAAATCTCATTTCACCTTACCTTTCTGTAAAATTCACTCTAGGCTGAATCAGGCATCATGTATAAATGCTTTGCCAGCCTCTTCCAGTAATTTAACATTATTCTCATTTGTAATAATTTTTTCCTTTACCAAAAATGAATACATGACTGATTCTGTTAATAAACTTATTTAGTATGTTTATTTCTCAATCAGCTGGACTCATCAGTCAGGAAAGTGTAGTTGCCAGTCTTGTTGAAAAAGATGACACAGGAATTCTTGGTCATATGGCTCTGAAACTCGACATGAAAAGCAGAAAGGATTGGAAAGGTCTGGCACTACAACTGAATGTACCCCATCGTGTGTTACGAAACCTTGGATCTCACCAGAAGCATAATTCATCTTTAATGTTGTTAAAGTATATTCCCATATTTGATCCTGAGATGACATTAGCACATCTGAAAAACTGCTTGATATCCATTGGTAGACAGGATGTTGGTCTAATCTTTGACAAGGGTGGAATTCCAGGTAGCATAAGTTTGTTCATTATTTCAATTTGTGTTATTACATGGCTGGAAACTTATCTTTGGTAATGTTTGCAGTCAGGGCAGATTACATTCAGTTTGTACTTGTTTTCCAAGGTTGTCCAACTTGTCACATGAAGAAAAATCTCAGCCTTGTCTTTTCATGCTGTTTAAATTCTGCCTTTCTAAGGTTTTCTTTGATAACCTCCTTTTCTTTACAGTCAATTAAAAAACATTCAGTTTATTAATAACAGCAGTATCATGACTATGAGTAGTAGGTACCTCATGTAATTATAGTTACTTGAACAAGAGTCATTTTCTATTTATGGAGAGGGATCTTTAGGTGCAATTTGCACATCACAAGAGCTTTGAGAAATAATTTTTCATTTTTGAGATACTTTGTCTGCAACACTGGGTGCTTTTTATTCACTAAATGATACACCTTTGTCTGTTTCAACATTATGTCACAAGGAAATTTAAAAAAAAACTTATTTGGGGACTGGCTGTTTATATTTCAACAAGGAGATTCTTTCTTTGTCTTTCAGGAGATGAGCTAGTTAAAAATATTCTGGATGACTCAGAGCTGCTTGATCAAATAACAGACCTGCTGAATGAAGACCCTCCTCATCCCCATTGGAGACACCTTGCAAAGGAGCTGAAAATTCCTCAGGAAAAATGTAAAATCTTTGAACCCACAGAAGATGTCAACAGCCCAACTAAATTGCTGTTTAAAAGTATTGAGAGATGCGAGCCAGATTTGACATTTGAGGAGCTTGTTCTAGCACTTGTTGCAATGAAAAGACAGGATGTCTTAGATGTCCTCTTAACATATTTTTCAAGTGAGTTGATATTTTCCCCTACCAGATAGAATGAAGATAGTCAACCTTATTAAGTTATCTTATAATTTTACTTATATTGTTTGGGCCTGATCAGTAATTGATCATAAATTATGTTGAAATCATGGTAAAGGCGAGGCCAATCAGCTCTGGGGTTAGATGTTTGCAGATTAAGACACCAGTTTGGATCTTGGGAAGCATATTCCAATTATTGTAACAGTCAGTTTTCTTTAACCATGAGTCTTTTTTTTTGTAGGTGATGATGTTGACCAGATACTGGAAGAAAACAATCTTCTTGAACCCCTAGAGGATATCCCAGAAGAAATTGAAAGCTAGATAGAGATATCAACTGTTTGTTAAGGAGGAAACAGTGGAGCAATGAAATTATAAAATATTGACTTGATTCTGTTAGTTTTCTCCTAAATCTTCCATTTCGAAATGAACCAAATGGATAAACATCTAAAGGCCCTACTCAAGGGATTAACAGTTGGGGGGGGGGGCTCTATGGTGAGAGGGTGGGTGTGGAGGGGGGAAGAGAAGTCACAAGGTACTGTGCATTCACAGTCAGTTAAGATGTGTAATGCATGTACATGGTTAAGAGTGGGTTGAATCAGGGTTAACCAGTCATGAGTTATCTTTCCAATTTTTGGGTAATCGGGGACTGCACCGACTTTACTGTGCTATCGTCTGTGACAGGTTCACAGTTAAAATTGGTTTGATAATTGCATTATTCACATGTCATTTGATTGGGTTACTAGATTCCTAAGACATAATGTTAATATAAAGGCTCTGGTTACTTAAGGTATCTTTAGTTATAGATACAAATGTAAAACCATTGTTTATACTTAAGACTGTGTATTTTTGTAGGATATGACATATTTTGATTAATATACTATTTATAAAGTTCTAATGTATACTGGTATCATGTCAGTTATCTTGTACATTAGATGGTAGCTTAGTGAGAATAGTTACTTTAAGTTGACTGTGAGGTAAATCCCAGTTTTGCTGGGTGTATAAATATTCAGGTGTAATATTATTTATGTATCCTAAATGTGCAAAAAATACTTGCTTTAAAGTCATTTATACATTGATGACTTATCCATTTGAAGTGGCAGTAATTCACTCCACATTAATTGCATGTTTAGCTGAAAAGTTTAAGAGCAGATTGGCTTTTCATATATAATATTGGAACAAATATATTGTCATAATACTTTAGAGAAAAAAATGTTTTGACTTTTGTTGGGGGAACATATTGTTCAGTTTAAATGAAAAGTTAATTTGAATTATTTCCACCATCCAACTCCAGAGGATGAAAGCAAAAGAGTAGTTGTTGTTATTTTTGCCAACATGGTATGCAGTGAATGTACTTAATTAATTTTTTTTTTCTTTCAAGAACTATGATGTTTAGAATTGAACATTTTGAAAGCAAAGTTTCATTGGATCAAATACATGTGATTACAAGGGTAGCATTGGATGGATGCACCGTGTAATTTGAATGAATTTTCTCTAACTATTCAGTATCTTCTGCTTCTACTGTAAAAGTGCGAATGCTTTTCCTTACAAGGGATCCAGAAATGGTTATGAAAACTTTGTTTCCCTTATAACCAAAGGTCTAGAATATTTTTAGAAACTAGCTTTTCTGCCTCTTACAACAAATACATTTTTTGTGGCGAGCTGTTCATGAGTGTAAATGATTAGTCTTTAATTTTTCTGCTTATAGAAAAGTATATAATTCTTTAAAAATATTTTGTGAGGTAGCAATGTATCTTAGCATATACCGTATATACAACATGAAAGGATTAGTTTTGATAATTAGTTAACGATCAGTTATTCCTGAATCAATAGCAAGCTTTTGTATAATCAGAACAGTGTACCAAGGCTGAAGCATGTCGTTCTTTTCAAAGAATGATCACTTATTAACATCTGCTAATGCAAATTCAGAAGGTGTAGCGTTATTTCTTATTCCTAACTGAAATTTCGTGTTCAAATTTGAAATAGATATAATCGCGCTATCTCAGTCTACGAGATACTTGGCATGTTCTCCATTTTTCACCTTTTTGACGACTCCAAGTGATTACTGCCATAAAGCAGAATCAATCAAAATTCAGCAGAGTCCAAATCGAAGTCATGTATTTAGTAAAGTTTCTTATTTTCTGCATTCTTTATTTTCCTTCGTAAGAGACAGCCAAAGTCCAGGCTTGAGTTGTTAGCGCGGTAATCTCTGTTTCGCAGAGCAGAAATTGGTTTTACGTAAAACAGGGGTTTCATTTACAGAATTAACTTTTCCTCTTAAACTTCAAGGACTTCAGTGTTGAGTTGACATTTGTCAATTGACTTTTCTGTGACATTTTCCACGAAATAACGGCCGAGTTTTCAAACTTAAACTAACTTTTTCTGTGATCGATATTCTTTATTTGGTAGTTAATACCAAACGAATAGATATATTCCATTTACATGTAATATGTTAAGACGTGAAACTTGCTTACTATGCACGTAAATCTCGCTTTCGTGGCTAATGTTACTGTAAAGAACACTTACAATATGTTCCGTAAGGAATACGTACTTGTGTTTGGAAGCATAGTGGAAAACAAAAAATCAAGTTAGCCAGGAGATTTTTCCTTTCAAATAAGTATGATAGTCAAATCTTTTTTCCTTAATAAAATTTTTCCAATTCATTAGTGGATTTCCCCCCCCCCCCCCCCCTTTCCCTCAATAGGGAGCTTAAGCATCAACGTCTTAGAGAGGCGGACAGCGGCTGGAAGTTTAAAGTTCTTAATTCTGGTCCTAATACGCCTTTTTGGTCGGAACAGTTTGGTTTAAAATGTGATAACGAAGACCTCGTGATCGATATATTAGTGTTAAGGTGCATCAGAGTTGGTTTTATTCTTCTCCCGGTTACCGTCCGCGCTTTAAAGCGTCTCTTCATAAGTTCCCTTTTGCCTCACTGTAAGACCGAGATGTTTCATCCTGTGGTCTGATCGTCCGGGTGGGAGCAGTCCGAAAAAAGCATTCTTGTCGACAACGTTTATTAGCCGAAGTGATAATCAGGGTCTGTGCTGTGACCATGACGTGCCTAAGAGTTGTCGAAGCGTCAATCACCATTACCGACCAGGGTGCTTTTTAGGAGTACAATCATCTCGCTGCTGCCTTTAGTTATTCTTTACAGCTTTCGACCCTCGCCCCCTTTCCTCTCTGCCTCCTCCTACAACGATGGGTACTGATTCACCTTTGATCTTGACTGAAATCGTGCTCCACTGGAACCAGCAGATTTAGGTTGAGTATTAATTTCGTTTATTCAGCTCGAAAGAATAACCTTACTACAAATATTTACCACTACAAATATCATCCTCTCTTGATCAGATTCAACAGTTAGCTTGAATTCTGTAATCCTCACCAAAACAAATCGTCGCTTTCTGTTTTTAGAAATTTTTCTTAACGAGACCAACAGTCTCGAAATTGCCTCCTAGGTAGTCATTTTTGCGGTACTGATTGCTCCTAATCAGTTAAGAGTAGGCGAGAGGGACTGCCCTCCCTGGGAATTTTAATTGTGGAACAGAAAGAAAGAGGTGCCAAAAGGAAACGCTCAAACTCTTGTTGCAGACGCCAAGTGGTACAATGAAGACAAACTATGCTTGTCGTTAGTCCAAATGCTTTCCTCCAAATAAATACATATTTCCTTTGCTTGTTGAGATATTTTTGTGTTAGTTGCTAGGTTATTGTTTTGTGTGGTTAGCATCTAAGTTTTGAACTCTTAACAAATCACCAAAGCCGACCTTTTCTAAATACTTTCGAGTTGGTCGTCGCTGGTATCTTCCTGGTAGAGAAGAGGTCTCCATTCAGTCTCAATAAGAAGGTTGTCGAAAGGTAAATTTCATTCAGTTTACCTTTTGTCAGATGGCAGATTTTTCAGGATTCGGCTGGTTCAGTTTGTAATCGTGGTTCAGTTTAAGACCGTTTTTACGTTTCTCCCACTTTAAAATTAGAAAGCGGTGCACAACTAGTTTAACCAACACAACCAGTTTGACGTATTCGTCGTAAAAAGGAAAAACGGGGTTATATTCGATTTATTTGATTTTACTTAATCCGACCATTTCTTCCCACGGCATAAATAAACCGTTAGGGTAATGTCCAAAATCACTCATTCATGAAAGTTCTTTCACATACTGAAGAATAAAACTATACGAGGAACTGGGCAGGAGCCCATCTCTTTTATGATTGGCTATTATATAAACACCCGCGAAAAACCTCGTGGGAGGTGCTTCTAAAAGTCAAAAGATACGGGACAGGGTTGACTCAGAGGGTAAGTATCAAAGATGGAAGCTCTGGATAATGGGCTCCTCTCATGGGTTGAAATCCCGTACAGGCCTGACTCTTTTTCAGGCCTTATTTTCACTACTGCTTAAGAAATGTTCAATACTGCGAAGTTCGCTTTCATGTTCATACAGCACTTTATATGGTGCTCATTACAGGTGAGGGATAGCTCAGAGAAAAATGAAAACTCACAAATTGGCTTGTTGTGCAAGATGATTGGCGTGGAAGAGAATCAGGATTACACGCGAGCGAGGATACACGCGAGATTCACACGCTTCTCGTTGGGGTCTGGGTTCTAAAACAACAGTGGGTAGTCAAGCAGGCAGTCAAGTGTGTGAAGTTTTCCCGTTTCCTCTAAGTTTGATTAATTTTTCCAGAGAGATGGATGAAGCTGACCGCAGGAAAGAAGCTCACTTGGCAAGAAAAATTGAACTTGAAAGACAGCGTGAAGAAATTCTTCGTGAAAGGGAGAGACTTCTTTCTCTGAAGAGTGAAATTGGTGCAAGAGATACGAACTCTTCAAGAAATAGCTCAACGCGTTCGTCTACATTGAGTGTACAGATTAAGAAAACGAAAAACAAAATTCCAGAGTTTGAAAGAAAAGTTCAAACGCTTAGAAAGGAAAACCAAGCTAGAACTGATTTATTGAGAAAACCTTACGATGGAGAAATGGGAATCGGTACGTACGAACCCTGGCAGTTGGAGGATTTCTATTTCGTTCGTGAGTTTGTACGATCATGGGTCGACGAGGTTTTGGATTTTATCGTTCCAGAACGCCCACGTGTAAAACCTGACTATGATACAGCAGGTATTGCTGAAGGGTTTTTCGAAGAACTTGATGTTGAAAGAAAACACGATGAAATTCTTCAGGTGAGCCTCGACATTGAACAGGGCATTTTGACAGATGTCATTTACCAGATTGCCAAGGAAACAGCTGCTGAATTGGTGGCTTTTGAGGTTCAAACTAGGACCATGCTAGATAGAATTATACTGGATTCTTTTGATCCTCGCTCTCAATCAGCTGATCAGAGAAAGATTTCCCTACTGAACAATGCTTTGTCTCAGTTCAAAAAGGAAGCCCTGAAGAAAAGAGAGGTTTGGTCTCACAGTCAATCATTTCACAGAGATGAGAATGTAAATGATACTTCTGTGATAGTTGATGAAGAAGAAGATACTTTTGATGGAACTGTGCTACATTTTCATGACATCACACCTTTCAGTGATGTACCTGATGCTAATCTCCCTCCAGAGCAAGTTGACTTTCAAAATAAAGAATCAGAGTTTTGGATGGGGAACACTGTTGACCTGTGCACACTGCCTTTACCAAGACGTTATAGAGGTGTCTCTTGTACTGCATTGTCTCCTGATAACAGCCTTATTGCTCTGGGAACAGTTCAAGGAGACATTGTGATCTGGGATTTAGCTACCTTTCCACCACGCATATTGAGAAGCAGCCGTGGTAATAACTCTGCTGTTGTTCAACTTCACTGGAGTTTTGACTCTTCACAAGTGGTTAGTCTAAATGATTATGGTGCCATCACACTATGGTCGCTTGGCAACACGATATCCATACCTTACGAAGTGAAATCATTTGAGCCTTTGGAGGTTAATATTGGTTTTAAACCTTCTGCTCTAATTCCATTGTTGACTCTAGAGCGAAGAGACTTTCTGTTCACAAAAGGACCATTTTCAGATTCCAGAGATTTATCAAGTGAAGTAACAGCAGTAGCTTTTCATCCTTCAGCAACACTTCTGGGAAGGCAAGCATTTTTGATGGTGGGGTTCAGTAATGGGAACATTTTGAAGCTTAGATTCAACAAAATGGTGTCAATCATGTCCTTTCCGCAGGTTCAACCAGCCAATGGTATAACACATAAGATTGGTAAAGATGTTGATGCTGAACTATTTAAAGAACATTGTCACAAGATTGTGCTTATAACATTTGTGAACAACATTTCACCTATGGTAACTGTTGATGAAAAAGGATTTATCAACATATGGGAATACTCCAGTGAATGCTTAACTGGATTTGGCTGGTTTGTTCCCAGCACTAAGTACAGGCTGAACATGGTGGAGATGACATACGAGCCTGTTCTTGGAACACAGGAGAAAGTAGAATTCACAGATGAAGTGAAAGGTCCAAAGCATAAACACTATCATTTGAGGTAAAAGTGTTTCCTGTCTCAGGTTGAAGTTCTTACTTTAAGCCTGTTTGTTCAAAGGATGGATAACACTATCCAATGGATGAATTGCTATCCAGCAGATAAATATTAACAAATGATACTGTGCTATCCAACCAGATAGAGAATTACTGGTATCCAGTGGATAGTGTTATTGACCCTCTCTTGATATAGACACATGTCTGGCATGTGTGTGCACCAAAAATGAAAGGTGATTTGTTTGATATACCACTGAATACTTCTATAAAATGTTGTATGTTATCTACAATATAGCAATTGCCTGTAATACAGTCACTATTGGTGATGTGGGCTGAGTGAAAATGAAAAAGTACACCATGTTTTACTGAAAAATGAAGAAATGTTCATTTACTTAGCATGAATTTATTAGGACATTTTGGTTATTATCATTCAAATTTTTGAGCATGCCAAGTTTAAATAATTTTAAAATTTTTTTAGGCAGAAAATGGTTCAAAATCGTATAAAGACACAGAGTTACATCAATTCTCTTCGTCTGGAAAAACCATGGCAGACTCAAGAGAAGGACAACAAGGTTACCAAAATATTTGCACCAAAAAATGTTCCTGAATCAGGATCAACTTTCCACCATGTGACTTACTATCGGAGGTCAGGCCAGTTGGCATCTTATGTCACCAAGGTTTACAAGCCATTGCAAATTCCGTGTTCAAAGTTCATCTTATCCAAACAAAACTTTGCAGGCACCAGACTTGTGTTCATGCTTCTGTTTCCAGTGGCAGAACCAAAGGAAGCCCATGTTTCCCTGGTTATCATCAATCTTGAACCAACAGTGTCTGTTAGTAAGAATTACATGCACATTGCTCTGGACAAAGATGATTATGAAAGATGTCTTTCTGGAAGTACCTGCTCTTTTGGAATCTCTCATGCTATAGATGCCACAGGAAGTGAGTACATTGTGGCAAATGTGAATGGAAATTTATCTGCAGTTTCCATGACAACAGGAAATGAAGTTATGGCAGAAACTCAGGAGGGATGGGTGGGTTGCCATCTCAGTCTCAAGAAAGGTCAAGTACCTCCAACTTCCAAGGTAGAAGTTGCTAGCACATCCAAAGGTCTCCAAGTGTTGTTGTATACCCACACACTAAATTCTGCAGTTTTACTGCAGGTGAGAGATGAGAACACCCAAGAGCAACGTAAACAAACATGGATTGCTTTCCAGCAGTGGATACATGTTGGCACTAAGAATACTGAATGTGTTCCAGTCACTTTGCACACAATGAGGAAACATGATTGGACCTTTGAGGGACACTCAGATGTGCACATTCAGTGTTTCATGGAGTCTTTGGTTCTTGACTTGATTGATGACGCAGTCCAAATAGCTGAGGGTTCATTTACCAGTGAACAACAACAAAGGCTTCATGCTGAAAACTTTCAGATTCCATTCTTGAGAAAGAGTTTTCAGGAAACACCACAAGATGCTGACCAAGGGAACATGTCTTCCTGGCATGACAGGCAGTCAGTGGTGTCAACACTGTGGGAATAGACTCAGTTTTAATAGCTGAAATTTAGATGTAGGAAGTAGTTTTGTAATATTCTTGCCATAATTCGCATATGTATAAATCTTGATTTCCTAAGTTTTGATCTGCATGTACAAGCTGAAGCAATTTGGTTGCATCCAACTTGTCAGAGTGACTCATTTTACGATTTACATGTACATGAAAAATGTATATGAATCTCATTTACTACAAAGACTGCTGTGTGAATGAGTCCAGCAAATAAAACCATACCTGTTTTTTCATAAATGTTTGTCATTTGTCTGTTGATGGCACCAAACAAATTGATGAAGATGACTGTAGATCTAGATTTTTTTAATGAATATTTGGAGAATAAAATTGACTAAGCAATGTGCAAAATTTCAAAAACCTTTTTCGGGACAACACAAACAGGATTCCTGTAAGCGTTCACTTTTAACCAGTTTTAAGTGAACGCTTACAGGACTCCTGTTTGTGTTGTCCTGAAAAAGGTTTTTGAAACTTTGCACATTGCTGAGTCAATTTTATTCTCCAAATATTCAAAGTAAATGGTGGGAAACTTTACAGTTAGGTTATTGGGTCAACAAAGAAACACTCAATACACACTTAAGCAAAATGAAAATGAATTAAAGTGATTAGATCAGTGTACAAATGTTGCTATTACTTGCTGAGATCTTCTGGAACCCAGCCCCCCACCCCCTCCTCCTCAAAAACTTTTCGGTCTTTCCTTCATTCCTTTTTATCTGTCTCTTACTTTATGTTGTCAGTTAGTTTAATCAGATTTTCTTGAAGGAGAAGTGGTGTAACGGAAGGGAGGGGAGGTGAGAATAGAGTGTTCTGCCGTAGGCCGAGGCAAACTCTGGAGAGCCTGGAACCAAAGGTTTCCCCAGTCTTTAAGAATTAGCACAGCTAACATGGCGGAGAGCGGCTCGTTAGGATTATCAAGTGTTCCTGATGTAGAGATTGATGCCAATGGACTTTTTAAATACGTTCTTATCAAAGTTATAGATCCTTCTAATGAGGATACTTACAAGTGCATAGTCAGAGGATTTGATTGGGCAAATTACCATGGTAAGCATGTCGACAGATCTTCACGTGTTTCATATCTTCCCATTCTTTATGAAAGCCGCTTCATGACAGTCGATGAAAGGAAAACTGGTCAAATCGCCCGAAAGTCATCACGTCCGAAGTCGTGTCGCCCGGAACCTGAGTCTTGTCGCCCGAAATTCTAGTCATGTCGCCTGAAATAAAAAGTCAGGTCGCTCGAAGAAACAAATATCAGACTATAAATAGGTTATAAAGTTGAAGGTAAAATTTCCGCACAGCCCCGTCCTACATTATGCATTCAGTTATTGGATAGAAAAAATCAATGACAAAAACAATACATTGCCATTGGGAAAACAGATTTGTTTTACAATAGTATAGGGCTGTGCGGAAATTTTACCCACCATTTGAGTGACTACACAGAAATCGATCTTATGGTCAGAACTGAAATATGTTTGAGCAAATATGTTTGAGCTTGAGGAAATTTATCACTAAAGCAGTGTTGGTTTCATGGTGCATTATGAAGACTTAAACTACACAGAAAATGCAGTTGATCATATGGTCTGAATTGATATATGTTTAACTCAGGATTTTGGACATGAAGTGATGTTTATTTTGCTATTTATTTATTATTTTGTCCCTTTTCCTCCTAATTGTTGTTAGTGATGTGACTGACTGGTGTATAAAAGCCTGTGTTACATCATTGAATATTTTTAATAATTTTGTTCCACATCTTTCTTTCAGCTGATATTTATGATAAAATAGAGGAGGAAATTGGAGAAATGAGAATGAAAACTGAATGTTTAGGTGGAGGCAGGATACAACATGACAGACTTGAAAAAAAAATCCTTGTGTATGGTTATTCAGTGGTAGGTTTCGTCTTCAGGATTAATTAAGATGCTCAGCTATTTTCGAGCTATTATTAGGTCATATTGCAGTGTGAGACCAAACTTGAGGAAAAAATCTAAACTATAAAAATATCTACACAGCAGTGATAAATTAGAAAAATATATTTACAGTAGCTCTGGGACAGCTTCATAATCAGTTTGGAATAACCCACAATTTAATCTGAGGATGTTGTGTAGACTGTTTTAGAGGATAGTTTCATCCAGTACAGTAGCCTGGAGAGCCTCTTTGTTTTGCATATGCATTTATACCTGGGGAAAATTTGATCTCAGATGCCCAAGTGGCAAAACTAAAGCTTAACACATGGGCCTTATTAGTTCTGGACCAGCCATGCATTTTATTATTAGTCGTTTAGTCAATCTCTGTATCTGAAAGATATACTGAAACACATAATTTATTTACTAAGTTAAATGCAGGGGCCTTGAAATTGCCATTCAGCCATGCTGCTAGTGTTCTTATTGTACTTTTTATGTTATAGAGAAAGGTGGATTGGGTCCATGGGGCCCACATAGCTAGAGTTTTTGGTTGTTTAACCCTTTGACCCTCTAAGAGTGACTAACATCTAATTTCTCCAAACAGTATCACCCCTGAATCACACACTAAGGTCATGAGAATAAAGGAAATGATCGAAAACTAAAAAAGCCCTGGATTGTTAGGGAAATTCTTCTTGTCAGCACCTTAGGAAACATATAGCTAACAGTATGGAGAAAATGCATACCAATGTTGTGTGGAAAGAGTTAAGGCATGAAGTTTGTCAGAACCTATTCTTGACATGTAATTTAGTGTTAACAACTGGGTTGAAAACGTAAATTAGCCATCATAAAGGGTAAAAAAGCTCACATTTCGAGCGTTAGCCCTTCGTCAGAGTGATTAGAGGAATTGTGGGTTGTGTGTGGATTTATATGCAGAAAGTGGAGCTACGCCATTGGTGGGAATATAGTGACCAGAAAACAGGAATAAATTAGTTGAATGAAAAGCGCTCGTTGATTCCGTGGGGATTAAGGGTGCAGATTTGAAATATAAATTTTTGTTCTAGTGTTTTACGGCTTTCCGAACTGCCTAGATGTAAGGAAAGGCTGCAAACTGGCATATGCTGTTTAGAATGATTAGGAAGATTAAAGTGTCTAGCCACTGGTTTGGATGCGTCCTTGTCATTTCTTTCCACATCGCGAAGGTGTTCTCGGAATTGGTCACCCAGTCGTCTTCCTGTTTCACCTATGTATAACTTATTGCAATAAGTGCAAGTTATGCAGTAAATAACATTGGCGGAGGTACACGTAAAGTGATCAATGATCTTAATGGATCTTTTGGGTCCCGATATTTTCTCGATGTTATGAATGAAAAAAAAAACTTGTCCTTAATTTACGTTTTCAACCCAGTTGTTAACACTAAATTACCTGCTATATTCTCCCACTGATGCAGCACCACAGTTTCTTTAGAAACTTACCCCTCGATTCTTGACATGTTGTTCCTGGGTGGAGAGAGGACTTGTGAGAGTGAAACAATCTGCTAAGGAACACTATACTATGGCTTGGGCAGGAATTTAACCCAGACCCCTCAATACACTGACCTTTAGGCAAGCATATGTCAGTCTGTTGGTAATAAGTAATTATTAGTGACACATGGTTTTCTCTGTTATGACTGACTTTCTGAAATATTTATGTTTTATTTTCCAGGGGTTTGGTAGAGCTGATCACTCCGTCACAGTCAAGAAACTTAAAAAAGCTTACCCAGATTATGAAAGTATTACCTTCTCCAATGAGGGTTATTAGAAACATGTTGAAAAGTCTGAATGTATTTATAAAGTCAAATTTTGTAGTAATATCATACTGCTACAAGATTAATTATTTGATACATTGTATAGGATAGGGTTCTCAAAAGTGATACAACTTGAGGTCTTTGTATTTGGCAGTGCTTTCAGTAAGACTTGGTGTATGTGAGAGCTCTTGCAAGATCAGTTGTGTAGCAAAATACCTGAAAAAGTCTTAACAGCTTTAATTTGCTAGAGAAAAAATAAAATTGACACAATACTTAAAAGGAGATGTTTTATAAACTGATGGACCCCCCCTAGTATTACCCACTTGTCTTCATTTAGGATCAGGATGTTGAGGCAGAGTTCATCTGTGTTCCGTTGCAGACCAACAGATATGACAAACTTTTTCCATTTTTAAACCAGAATAATTTTAGCTTCTTAAAGGTGCCATGTAGGGACAGCCACCTATGTAACCTCAAATCTGAATGAAAGCACTGTTTACAAGTTGGCCAATTATCCTCTATGCATACATATTACTAACTGTTTTTAATGTAGACTTAAAAAGTTTTCCAAGTAATGAATTTATATAAAATGCATCTAGAACTACAGTGCTACATTGTAGATGTAAATAAATCCAAACTTGTGTATGAGAATAAAAAAATTATAGACTTCGAAAAGCACAAATATTATATACTTTGGTGGTAAACATTTTGCTAGTTAGGGCTTCATCAGTACAAAGTTATGTTAATAGGCTGCTAAGGTTTGTTATTCAAACCTGTTTTAGCACAAGATAATAACTGAGATTATAATTTTAATAAACAGTACTTTACTTCTTCAAATAGTTAGGTGTATAATGATTAGGATCTTACTTAATTATATCATTGCCATGAACTGTTAAACAGCTTGTAAAATTTGTGACTAAGGAATAACTTCACCTTATAATATCATTACATTATCCAGCACTTAGGAAAAAAGGGAAAGATAACTTTAGCCGCAAGACCAGCTGCTATTTTGATACAATACCAAATACTCTTCACTAATTTACCAGAAAATGAGCAATTAATGAAGGGTTAATTATTACTCAGATGCTTAGGGTGAGTCCAGAAAATATTTTTCTATTGGTTTACATTAATACATTACACATTAATATCCAAGTTTACAGTGAAATGATTGGAGCATCTTAAGACACAAGTGTTTGCATTTATGTTACACTTGTTCAGCTGCCTGATGACCCCTTTCACGATCAGCAGATCTAAGCCACCCCTTCCAATAGAGCCATGAGAAGGAGATAGAGATTAAATACATCACTGCTTCTTTCAAAGCTTCATCAGCAGTTTGTCTTCCATTGTATGACTGCCCAGCTAGAACTACAACAGCAATAAGACCACAGACAGCTAGGAACCCAGCAACACTTGAGGACAATAACTGACATTTTGTGTTGCAGCGGTCGTTTTCAGGAGTAATTGAAGACTTGTAGGTATAAAATGCAAAGGATGAGACACCAATAGCAAGGCAAAGTAGGAGCAGAACAACGAGACCCCAGATAGGATTCAGCATTATACCGACTAAGAGCCAACAAAAATGGTAGGTTGCTAAATTAGCACAAATTATGAAAAGGAATGACTTCTTCTCTACAATTTCCTCCCTTTGTCCTTCTTGTTGTCGTTCTTGTTGTCGTTCTTGTTGTCGTTCTTGTTGTCGTTCTTGTTGTCCTTCTTGTTGTCCTTCTTGTTGTCCTTCTTGTTGTCCTACTTGTTTTCCTTTTTGTTGTCCTTCTTGTTGTCCTTCTTGTTGTCCTTCTTGTTGTCCTTCTTGTTGTCCTTCTTGTTGTCCTACTTGTTGTCCTTCTTGTTGTCCTTCTTGTTGTCCTTCTTGTTGTCCTTCTTGTTTTCCCCCATAGAGATAAAATGTCACCCCAAAGACAATAATCCCAACAACCATAATGACTGGTTGTATCGCGTTAACAATACAATTCATGTAATAAGGAACAATTTTCTCATCGCTGCTGCTTGTATGGACTGTTACCATTTTTGCTATGTATAGGCCAACAAGTACTAACAACAAACCCTTACAAAGGAAATCTATCGTATTTTTCTCCTCTTCTTCGAGCTCGCCCCGTTTTTTCGTTGTTGTAAAGGCCAACAATGGCCCAAACACTATTGAACAGAGAAAAGAGAGGACTAAAATGAATATTATTCGCCGACTATGTTCTGTAACAGAAGAAATATTTGGTTGATGTCCCTCTGTGATACATTCAGCAGAATTCAGTTGGGGGTCCCTTATTGCTGGACTGACAGCCAGATCTTGAAGCTATGAAACATAAGACAGAACTAAGTTAAATCAACCAAAAAGATGATTCTAAACGAGTAAGCGAAAAAGAAGTGAAGTTGAGCTATGGGGCATTGGAATGTTTTGAAAAATATTTAAAATAGAACAATGAATCCCTTTTGGTATGACTAGTACCAAGTCATGGATCCTTGGTCATAATAGCAGTGTACATGCCCAGCATACATGCCAACTCTTCTCCCGAATAAGCCGTAGGTGTCTGGGAAAAGACAAGAATCTCCCTGACTCTGGCACAGTTTGCAAAATAACTCGAATGAAGGAAATATGAATCACACGCTCCGCAAAGATGGAAAGGCAAGAAAATTTTATCTTCACTTTAGAGAATCGTTGCGTTTCTGTTCATGGACTTCAAGGACAATTCTTTTTGCCGTTTTTCAATTTTTGATATTTGCGTTCATTTGAGTGACTTCCAGTTTGTAAAAGAGATTGGAACAAAGATGTTAATTAACAAATTTAGATGAGGGCAGTGGAGAGGGGTGGGAATGTGGTCCAAAAGCGTACATTTCCAGATTTTCATTTTCCAAAGGGTACTAACATTTTCGGTTCCACGGATGAAGTTATGGTGACTGAAGTAACAACTCTACTTTCAATTCTTTCCGGAGCAGATGTTTACAAGGTTTAGAGTGCAATGTTTTTTCCTGATTGGTTTTTAATGTTCAATTAGAATATTTTTGCTATTTCGGTACATAATCTAAATTGGTCAGAGTACTTACAGCAGCTAGAGCGTCTTCGATCTGTTTTTTTAGTTTCCCTTTCGTCACATCACAGTAGGAAAGTGAAATTGTTATGTTAAGCTCCTGTGTTCGACTGGTCACCATGATTGACCATAAAGACCAAAATTCAAGAACTTTGGCAGGAAGAGCAGCGTACAGGCAAGAAATACTCCACGTGTACTTAGCAGCAGGAGTTGAATTTTCCGTTTTGTAGGGGCCATAGACATTTACAAATACACGCACTGAGGAAGGTCTCTTGGGTGGATAAAGAGCCGACTCGATGTTGAAACTGTTTTCTGATTTCGCCAAGATGTTGTAAACTTGTTCGTAGGTGATTTTGTTACAGGCGTCAATTGGATTGACAGCACTTGTACAGTTATTGGTGACTGTTGCTTGGGACATGTGTTTTGGAAATAAGTGTATTATCATAACTTGGATGAGGACGAGAATTGTAAGATCGAATTGCAAAAATGCCATCCTTGACAAACAGTGGAGATTCTAATAGCTAATAGAATCCCTAGGCTAGTTGAAAAATTTCCTGCAAGAGAAGCGGTATGAATACAAATCAGCTTTATTTGATCCACGTATACTTTTTGAGGCTGGTTATTCCATGTAAGCTGTCAAAACACAATATTTTACAAGCGAAACTCGCTTAGATTACCGTTAGAGTTTATCACAGTTTCCATATAGCATAAAGTGTCGAGTTAGTATATTGCTACTCCCTGTGGACAGGACTCAAGTCCATCTCAGAAAATCACCCTGCACATAAATAAAGCTAGTCCCTGAGAGTGTTATGGTACCCATTTATATTCCTGGGTGAAACAGGGCTTTAAAACGAATACTGAATGCTTTTCTTTCAAAAGTGAATATATTCAAGAAGAATCTGTAGAGGCTCGCGAATTTATGTAGAGAAACTATAGCTACAATGTGGCTTAAAAGATCGTTTGCGAAAAGGTTGTTGGCAACAGTTTATCTGCAGTAATTTGTGGTAAAAGTCCCTACATTTTGGCTCGGCTAAATACTTAGTATATCGGCTGGATGTAAATAAAAGGACACGTTCACGATACTTCCGGTTTCCGGGAAATAACAATATCTAACTCCAGTAATTCGTGTCTAAGCTTCTATCGTTTGCCATTCTAAATAAAGCCTCTACTAATAAAAATTTCAAATCAATTTCTTTTGATGTAGACATTGAAGGAAAACAATCAGCGACGGAAACAGCTTAACTTCTTACCTAAACCCTCCTGATGTAACGACTAATGGCTTATTGTAAGCTCGACTGTCTTAATTTTATCTCTCGTGGTTATCACAGATGACCACGGAATCACTAATTCTATTAACTAAGACTAAATTTTAGACATCGAAATCTCATATTGCGTCTAATAAATTTGAAATGCAAGGCTCTTTCATGGCTAAACTTGTGTCAGCAAACCTTTCAGGTAATAAACAAACTCTCTTAACCCTGATCGTCTTTGCTTTTTGGTAGGCGGACTACAAGCTTATCACTAAGGAAAAATGTTATGAAACAGGTGGAGAGTACCTTCCCTGTAGAGAAGACTTCCAAACCAAACGATCAAGTGAAACGACACCAAATTGAGATATCCAAAATTTTAAATTAAGCCTGTGACGGCGAGAGTCCAACGACCACAGATCGCTTACTCGGGCATGAATTTAAATAGGTCACGCTAGATTACTCCGAAAGAAAACGGAAATTGTAAACTGTAAACTCATAAACTTATATTTCTTAATTCTTTAACGGTTTAAATTAGTAATATTCCTGATCTTTTATGGCTATCTACTCGATAATTGAGCTCAAGGCTAATGTAGAAAACTGATATCATGAGAAATTTACCTTACCGATAAATAAGCTGAAAGCCTCTTCATGATTTGACTTACAAGTCAAGCGATATTTTTAGTATTCAGTGTTTACAAGTTGATAAGGGTGTTATGACAAGTGTAGCCACAGGTCAGCTATTGTGAATGATTTTAATTACATTCTCGAGCAAATGCAAGCTGATTCATTCTCACTTCGACTTGAAGACTAATACTCAATTTGCTTTGAGTTTTACAAGCTTATTAGAGAGCAATGTATCCAAACGTTATTTAACTAGATTTGCAATGCAATCAGGGTAATACAAAATTAAATCTATCATAACTGATCACATCAGTACAAAATAATTCCTGTCAGTTTAGCTTTTTCAGTCGCGTATTTAGCCCCAAGAACAGTAATATCTAGGAAAACCTAATATAAAAAACTTCCTCAACGAAGAAAATGACTCCTTCTTAGACCCGCAGCTAGACTCAGTCTATATTTGTAAAACAAAAAGTAGCACAACAGTACAGCCATTTCGCTCGTGTTCCTGAACAGATTCATTTTAAACATGAAAACACGAAATCTTTCAGTCAGTTGTTAAATGTACGAGTTTCCAGACACGACTGGTTACTCAACGTATGTCATAAGAGACCGTAGTCGTGAACTTGAGAAAATTTATCACTTGTGCAGTGTTGGTTTCTGACAACACCACAAAGACTTTAACTACAAAGAAATTTCAATAGATCGTATGATCCGATTTGATTAAGTTTAACTCAGGAGTTTGGGCGTGAAGTGATGTTCATTTTGCTTGTTGTTTATTATTTTGTCCATTTTCCTGTTGATTGTCGTCAGTGATGCGACTGACCAGTGTATAAAAGCCTGTGTTGTATTATTGAATATTTTAAATAATTTCATCCCACGTCTTTCTTTCAGCTGATATTTATGACAAAGTAGAGAAGGAAATTGGAGAGATAAAAATGAAAACTGAATGTTTAGTTGAAAGCAGAATACAACATGACAGACTCAGTGACGAGAAAATCTTTGTGTATGGTTATTCTGTGGTAGGTTTCATCCTCAAGATGAATTAGGATGTTCTGTTATTTTCGAACTGTTACGAGGTCATACCGCAGTCAGTGAGACCAAACTTGAGGAATATATCTAAACTACAAATTAAAATATCTAAACAACAGTGATAAATTAGAAAAATGTGTTTCAACAACCCCGGGACAGCTTCATAATGTTTTGAAGAACCCACAGTTTAATCTGAAGATGTTATGTAAACTGTGTTAGAGGGTAGTTTCATCCAGTGCAGCAGCCTGGAGAGCCTCTTTGTTTTGCATCTACATTTATACCTGATAAAAAGTGAATATTAAACTCTATTAATATGAACCTAGACATCGGTAACTCAAGTTAGTACTTTCCCTTTTCTGTAAGATTGGGCAATTCGTTTAGCATATAACTGAGTCATAAGACTTGGGTAAAGCCAATAGCTATTCACCACACTTACGTGTTTTAATTGCAAAATTACTTTCGTATCACCGCTTAGATATACGTGCACGTGTTATTAGTAATCTTGCAAGCAAGCAAGCAGCAAGTTTATTTCTAGCATTAAGAAAGTTTTAGATTCCCTCCCACCCACACCATCGACAGTTTTGATCGTACCTTAATCTCTTTCGTGTTTGTAATTTATTCTTGATTACTGGACCTTTGGTTTAGTACATTCGTCCAATATCTTTGTTATGTAATAGTCCAGTGTGTTATTTATGTAAGATGGATACATTTAATAGTGTCTGGTCCCAAAACAAGCCTCTGTCTGTTGTGGTGTTTAGTTTTGATCTCAGATGCTCGAGTGGCAAAACCAAAGCTAAATTCATGGGCCATATAAATTCTGGACCTGTCATGTATTTTATTATTAGTAATGCATTTAGTCAATCCTTGTATCTGAAAGATATACTGATACACATATTTACTAAGTTGAATGCAGGGCCTTGAAGTTGCCATTGACAGTCATGCTACTAGTGTTCTTATTGTACTTTTTATGTTATAGAGAAAGGTGGATTGATGGGTTAATTTTGATCCTAGTGTGTTCTATATTCCAAAAACTATCTGGGTCTCATGCTGTGAGGGTAAAACAGGGTAGCAATTGCTCTGTAGCCAACTTTTTGGGGCCCACATAGCTAGAGTTTTTGGTTGTTTAACCCTTTGACCCTCCCAGGTAAAAATATAAGGTGGGATCCCGCCAATCCCACCTGGGATCCCATGTGTGTCCCAGGTGGGATCCCGCCTTTTTCAGGTGGGATCCCGGGTGGGATTATGGAACATCCCGCATGGGATCCCACCTGGGATTATGGAACATCCCGCATGGGATCCCGGGTGGGATTATGGAACATCCCGGGTGGGATTATGGAACATCCCGGGTGGGATTATGGAACATCTCAGGTGGGATTATGGAACATCCCGGGTGGGATTATGGAACATCCCGGGTGGGATTATGGAACATCCCGGGTGGGATTATGGAACATCCCAGGTGGGATTATGGAACATCCCGCATGGGATCCCACCTGGGATTATGGAACATCCCACATGGGATCCCACCTGGGATTATGGAACATCCCGCATGGGATCCCACAGGGATCCAGCCAATTGAAGTTGGGATCCCGCCTTAAATTCCTAATAGCATCCCACCTGGGAAAGCACATCCCGGGCAGGATTAAACCTAGAATCCCACCAATCCGTCTTAGGATCCTGCCTCAAATTTCAGATAGTTTCCCACCTGGGAAATCATATCCCAGGCGGGATTGCATCTGGGATCCTGCCAATCCCAGTTTAGACCCTGCATAAAATTACAGATGGCTTCCCACTTTCAGAAAAATCCTTTGAGGGATCCTGTTTATCACTGGAGACCACAGATTTATGAAATGTACTAGATAGGATATCTTAAAATTAAGAGGATAAAATTTTCTAGGTGAGCTATAGACCCCATCAATCCACTGAGGGTCCAAAACTTTCCAACTAGCTATAGAACATACTGACACCTCCAATGGGATCCCATTGTCTTACCAAGCTATTGATCATAAATGATTCAAACAGTACATGAATACACAGACTATATGTGATAAAGATCTCATAATTTATTTGCAATGAACCAGCATGTGTTTGACTTGTTTCATTAACAAATTTCTTAACCGAACATTCTTAAAGAATAACAGCAAAACTCAGCATATTACTTTTTCTTCATCATTTAAGCAGACCATCTACAGTGTAATAAGGCTCAACGTTTAAAAAAATTGGCTGTTGTGTATCAAAGAATAAAAGAAAGACAAAACCTCAATAATTCATGTTATCAAAATTTTGACAAAGGTACTGATTGAAAGTCTGCTCTCTCTTCAGTCGAATTTTTCAAAGCAAAGCAAGGTCAGAATGTTCCCAAATGTGACTAAAGTAATCTTGAAACCTTACTCATAGATTTATTTCATTGTAAAGTCTAAGCTTAGGAAACTGCAGTATGCAAGCGACCAATTCGATTCTCAGAATTATTTGAGTTTCAGTTGCGCTGAGTGTTAGGTAAGATTAATTCAAGCCGTTATTTCTATTCTTTGATAAGATTTTGATCACGTAACGAATATGGCAATTTGTACTCACCACAAACTTCTAAAAATCCTAGCTTTAAATGGCCACTCGATCGTTGTTTGAACCAGTCGATATGTCAACTGTTAATTGTCCCTTCTTTTAAGTTCACGGCGCCAACGACTTTCTTTTCATTTAAAACACTCACGCTGTTCTCGTTTTCCCATTAAACCACAATAAAACCAATCTTTAGAAGTGTTATATTAAGCAAAACAGTTGGGAAAAGAAACAACTTGAAGCAAGAGCGGTTAACCGATGAAAAGTACATTCAAAGATGAGCGCCAAATGGAGTTTTCTTTGTTTCCGATTACGGGCATGATCACGTGGACCTTTTAGCAAAGAGAATCCGCTGGCTTGACCCATTGCAGTCTCAAGAGAAACGCGCAACATTATTCTGTCTCTTCTGACCGGTTCTCCTCTCCTAGATGGTGGATACCTTGGATTCATGTTTTGATGATGACATAAATAATGATGGGAATTCACTCAATGTAGAAATAATCGACAAGAATCGAACAAGAATGCACGATTTGTGGCCGAAAGTTTTCGAGGAAAGAAAGACTCGAAACCCACTTGAGTTATGTTCACAGCGAAGGTGAGAAACAACACAAGCCAATCACATTAGGAAGTATAAGAGATACCTAGATGATCCCAGTGCACCAGTACCCAAATCAACAAGGCTTGACCATAACAAGCGTTCAGCAACACGTTCCAACACAGCTAGCCATCTCGATTCCTCAGTCGGTCTTTCCAGTGAACTAGCAGTGGTGCCAACAGAGTCAAGTGCGTCTCATAACGGAGAAAACATTTGCACAAGAGACAGAAGCAACTACATGTGATTACAGAGGTGCATTGGAATTCTCGTCTGCAAATGGTTATGCACAGTCCGAAGCGTTACCGAACTTGGAAAGGGGTGGAGAGAACGAAGATACAAGTTTGTCATTTTATACTACAAGTAAAATTTTATACCAGACCTACAAGGTATAGAAAAATTTTGTTGATCGCTGACTCAGAGAAGAACAACAAGTAAACTTTAGAGCTGTTATTATTGAACTGTGACTTGTCTTTTCATTTGTATGTAAAGAAGGAATTGTATTTTGCACCAAAAATATAAAGAAGTAATATTTTTTAGGAGGTCCAGTGATTGGGACATTTAAGAAATTAAGTTATGAAAAGAAACTCGGTTTGTACTTCTCACTACTAACAAGTCTTGTTTTAAAAATATTTTCAGATCAGAGTTTCAAATAAAGCAAATTGAAGAAGTCATTTCAAAGGTGTATTTTCTCAAAGGGAACAGTGACCACCTCTGTCTTGTCTGCATGCCAAATATTTGCGGAGTGTTTGGATGATCCATAAGTATTGGAACTCTCACAAAAACGTTTTGTAAGAATAAAAACAGCAAAACAATATTTTTGTAGGTGGGATAAAGAATCCCAGGTGGGATATGTAAATCCCGACCAGGATCCCGGGTAGAATGCATGAGTCCCACCTAAGATCCCGGGTGGGATGCAGGAATCCCGCATTAAATGCGGGATCCCAGGTGGGATCAAATTTTCATCCCAGGTGGGAAAGGTGGGATCCCACCACCTAAGGCGGGATCCCGCCATTCCCACCTGGGATCCTGGGTGGGATTGCCGGGATCCCGCCTGTATCCCGCCTGACATTTTACCTGGGCTCTAAGAGTGACTAACATCTAATTTCTCCCAACAGTATCACCCCTGAATCACACATTAAGGTCATGGGAATAATGGAAATGATCGAAAACTAAAAAAGCCCTGGATTGTTTGGGAAATTCTTCTTGACAGCACCTTAGGAAACATATAGCTAACAGTATGGAGAAAATGCATACCAATGTTGGTGTGTAAAGAGTTAAGGAGTGAAGTTTGTCAGAACCTATTCTTGACATCTTGTTCCTGGGTAGAGAGAGTACGGATCATGTGTACTATAGGTGGCCTCGGTCGACATATCGACCGATACATCGGCCGACTGTCAACCGATAGTCGGTCGATTGCCGACCGATAGTCGACCGATAGTCGACCGATATATCGGTCGATTGTCGGCCTATATGTCGACCGAGGCCACCAATAGTACACATGATCCGAGAGGACTTGTGAGAGTGAAACAATCTGCTAAGGAACACTATACTATGGCTCGGGCAGGAATTTAACCCAGACCCCTCAATATACTGACCTTTAGGCAATCATATGTCAGTCTGTTGGTAATAAATAATTATTGGTGATACATGATTTTCTCCATTTTTATGACTGACTTTCTGAAACAATTATGTTTAATTTTCAGGGGTTTGGAAGAGCAGATCACTCCATCACAGACGAGAAACTTAAAACAGCTTACCCAAATTATGAAAGTATTACCTTCTCCAATGAGGGTTATTAGAAAGTCTAAATGTATTTATTAAGTCATATTTTGTAGTAATCATACTACTAAAAGATTAATTATTTGATACATTGTATAGGATAGGGCACTTAAAAAAAGATACAACTTGAGGTCTTTGTATTTGGCAGTGCTTTCAGTAAGACTTGGTGCCTGTGTCAGAGCTCTTCAAGATCAGTTGTGTAGCAAAATACCTGAAAAAATCTTGACAGCTTTAATTTGGTAAAGAAAAAATAAAATTGATACGATACTTAAAAGGAGATGTGCTATACACTGATAGACCCCCCCCCCCTAGTAATATTCATTTGTCCCCAAACAGGCTGATGGGGTAGAGTTTGTGTTTGTGTTCTGTTCCAGACCACCAGATTTGACAAACATTTTCCATTTTTAAACCAGAACAATTTTAGTTTCTTAAGAATGCCATGTAGGGAAAGTCCTATGTAACCTCAAATCTGAATAAAAGCACTGTTTACAAGTTGGCTAATTATCCTCTATGCATGTACATTACTAACAGTTTTTTACGTGGATTCTAAAGAATCTTTCCAAGTAATGAATTTACATAAATTGCATCTAAAACTACTGTGCTACATTGGAGATGTAAACAAATCCAAACCTGTGTATGAGAAAGAAAAATTATACACTTCAAAAGGTACAAATATTATATACTTTGGTGGTAAAAATTTTTCCCAGTTAGCTAAGGCTTCATTGGTACAAAGTTATGCAAACTAAAGCTAGTTAAATTTATACAATAGGTTTCTAAGGTTCGTTATCCAAAGCTGTTTTAGCACGAGATAAAAACTGAGATTATAATTTTTATAAACAGTGGTGTACTTCTTCAAATAGTTAGGTGTATAATGATTAGGATCTTACCTAATTATACCATTACCTTGAACTGTTAGACAACATGTAAAATTTGTGATTAAGGAATAACTTCACCTTACAATATCATAACATTATCCAGCACTTAGGGAAAAAGGAAAAGATAAGTTTAGCCACAAGACTTGTTGCTATTTTGATACAATACCAACTACTCTTCACTAATTTACCAGAAAATAAACAGTTGACGAAGGGACAATTATTACTCAGATGTTTAGAGTGGAGGAAACATTTTTCCATTTGTTTACATAATTATAAAATGATATCCAAGTTTACACTGTAATGTTTCAAACATCTTGCTGCATAAGTGTTTCCATTTCTGTTCCACTGTGCTCTGGAGCATGACCATTTTCTTGTGATGAGTTAGGAGCCGAAACAGGACCACTTTTGCAATCTGCAGATTTCTTACTTTTATTTCATTTGAAGACATGTAGGTATAAAATGCAAAGGTTGAGATACCAATAAAAAGGCAAAGTACGAGCAGAACAACAAGACCCCAGATAGGATTCAGCATTATACCGACTAAGAGCCAACAAAAATGGTAGGTTGCTAAATTTGCACAAATTATGAAAAGAAGTGACTTCACTTTTACACTATAGTTATTCTGCTCGCTACCCCCACATTTCACCCATGTCACCAAAAAGACGATTACCCCAGCAAGCACAATGACCGGTTGTATCAGTTCAATAATAAGGAACATATAATAAGGAACCATTTTCTTATCGCTGCTACTTGTATGGACTGTTACATATCTTGGTATAATTAAAACAGTGATTATTACAAACAAAAACACACACAGGAAATCTACCGTATTTTTTCTATTGTTGTCCTTTTTTCCGAGCTCGTCCTGTTTTCTCGTTGTTGTAAAGGCCAACAATGGCCCAAACACTATTGAAAAGAGAGAGGAGAGGATTAAAATTAATCTTATTCGCCAACTGTGTTCTGTAACAGAGGAAATATTTGGTTGATGTCCCTCTGTGATACACTCAGCAGAATTCAGTTGGGGGTCTCTCATTGCTGGCCTAACAGCCAGATCTTGGAGCTATGAAACATAAGAAAGAACTAAGTCAAATCAAACAAAAAGATGATTCTAAAAGAGTAAGCGAAAAAGAAGTGAAGATGAGCTATGGGATACTGGAAAGTTCGGAAAAATATTTAAAAACACAGAACAATGAATTCCTGTTGGTATGTCCAGCACCAAGTCATGGGTTCTTGGTCATAATAACAGTGTACATGCCCAGCATACATGCCAACTCTCTCGAATAAGCCTTAAGTCTTAGGGAAAAGACACGAATCTTCCTGACTCTGGCATAGTTTGCCAAACAACTCGAATAAAGGAAATATGAACCACTATCTCCGCAAAGATGGAGAGGCAAGAAAATTTTTTCTCCAGTTTAGAGAATCGTTGCGTTTCTGTTCATGGACTTTAAAGACAATTCTTTTTAACGGATTTGAATTTGATATTTGCTTTCATTTAAGTGACTTCCAGTTTGTAGGAGATATCGGAACAAAGATGCTAATTAACAAATTTAGATGAGGAGAGGGGAGAGGGGTGGGGACGTGTTCCAAAATCGTTCCTATCCGAATTTCTCATTTTCCAAGGGGTACTAACATTTTCAGTTCCATAGATGAAGTTATAATAACTGAAGTAACAACTCTACTTTCAATTCTTTTCGGAGCAGATGTTAACAAGGTTTAAGGTGCAATGTTTTTTCCTGATTGGTTTTTTAATGTTCAATTAGAATATTTTTGCTATTTCGGTACATAATCTAAATTGGTCAAAGTACTTACAGCAGCTAGAGCGTCTTCGATGTGTTTTTTTAGTTTCCCTTTCGTCACATCACAGTAGGAAAGTGAAATTGTTATGTTAAGCTCCTGTGTTCGACTGGTCACCATGATTGACCATAAAGACCAAAATTCAAGAACTTTAGCAGGAAGAGCAGCGTACAGGCAAGATATACTCCACGTGTATTTGGCAGCAGGAGTTGAATTTTTCGTTTTGTTGGGGCCATAGACATTTACAAATACCCGCACTGAGGAAGGCCTCTTGGGTGGATAAAGAGCCGACTCGATGTTGAAACTGTTTTCTGATTTCGCCAAGATGTTGTAAACTTGTTCGTAAGTGATTTTGTTACAGGCATCAGTTCGACTGACTGCACTTGTACAGTTATTGGTAGCTGTTGCTTGGGACATGTGTTTTGGAAATAGGTGCATTATCACAACTTGAATTAAGACGAGAAATTTGAGATCGATTCGCAAAAATGCCATCCTTGAAAAACAGTGGAGATTATAATAGCTTTGAATCCCTTGACCAGTTCCAAAATTTCCTGCAAGAGAAGCGGAATGAATACAAATCAGCTTTGTTTGATGCACATTTACTTTTTGAGGCTGGTTATTTCCTGTTAGCTGTCAAAACACAATATTTTACGAGCGAAAATCGCTTAGATTACGGCTAGAGGTTATCACAGTTTCCATATAGCATGAAGTGTTGAGTTAGTATACTGCTACTCCCTGTGGACAAGAGGCAAGTCCATCGCAGAAAATCACCCAGCACATAAAAACGTTAGTCCTTGAGAGTGTTATGGTACCCATTTATATTCTTAGGTGAAACGAGGCTTTGAAACGAATACTGAGTGCTTTTCTGTCAACTGTGAATATATTCAAGAAGAATCGGTAGAGGATTTCTCGCGAGTTCACGTGGAGAAACTAGCTACAGTGTGGCTTAGATGATCGAAACGCTTGCAGAAAGGTTGTTGGCCACAGTTTATCTGCAGTAATTTGTGGTACAAGTCCCTACATTTTGGCTCGGCCAAATACTTAGTATATTGGCTGGATGTAAATAAAAGAACACTTTCACAATACTTCCGGTTTCCATGAAATAGCGATGTCTAACTCCAATAATCCGTGTCTGTAAGCTTCTATCGTTTGCCATTCTGAATAAAGCCTCTTCTCATCAAAGTTCGAAATCAATTCCTTTTGATATAGACATTTAAGGAAAAAAATTAGCGCCGGAAACAGCTTAACTTCTTACCTAAACCCTCCTAACGACTAATAGCTTATCGTAGGCTCAATCGTCGTAATTTCATCTCTCGTGGTTATCATAGATGACCACGGAATCACTAATTCTAGTCACTAAGACCTCGCAAAAACATTGAGTTTTAGACATCGAAATCTCATATTGTGTCTAATAAATTTGAAAAGTAGGGCTTTTTCATAACTAAACTTGTGTCAGCAAACCTTTCAAGTAATAAACAAACTCTCTTAACCCTGATCGTCTTTGATTTTTTGGTAGGCGGACGACAAGCTTACAACTAAAAGAAAAATGTTATGAAACAGGTGGAGAGTACCTTCCCTGTAAAGAAGACTTCCAAACCAAACGATCAAGTGAAACGACACCAAATTGAGATATTCAAATTTTCATTTAAGCCTGTGACGACGAGAGTCCAATGACCACAGATCGCGTGAATTTAAATAGGTCACGCTAGATTACTCTAAAAGAAAACGGAAGTTGTAAACTGCAAACTCATATACCTATATTTCTTAATTCTTTAACGGTTTAAATTAGTAATAAACCTGATCTTTTATGTCCGTCTACTCGATAATTGAGCTCAAGGCTAATGGAGAAGGCTGATATCATGAGAAATTTACCTTACCGATAAATAGGCTGAATGCCTCCACATGATTTGACTTACAAGTCAAGCGATATTTTTAGTATCTAGTGTTTACAAGTTGATAAGGGTGTTGTGACTACAGGAGCCACAAGTCAGCTATTGTGAATGATTTTAAATACATTTTCCAGCAAATGCAAGCTCATTTATTTTCACGTCGACTTACTCAATTTGTTTTGAGTTTCACAAGTTTATTAGAAAGCAATATACCCAAACGTTATTTGATTAGATTTGCAATGTAATCAGGGTGATACAAAATTAAATCTATAATAACTGATCACATCAGTACGAAATAATTCCTGTCAGTCTAGTTTAGCTAAGTCACCTATCAATAGTAGAGAACTTGTAGCCCCAAGAACAGTAACATCTGGGAAAAACCTCATATGAAATTACTCCTTCTTAGACCCGCAGTTAGGCTCAGTCTATATTTGTACAACAAAAGGTAGCACAACAATACAGCCATTTCGCTCGTGTTCCTGAACAGAGTTTTTTTAAACATGAAAAATCTTGCCTTTTCCCTAGTTGCTAAACACACTCAGGATATGATCTTGTTCATTTTGCTTCTTGTGTATTATTTTGTTCATTTTGCTTCTTGTGTATTATTTTGTCCATTTTCCTGCTGATTGTTGTTAGTGATGCGACTGACCAGTGTATAGAGGCCTGTGTTGTATTATTGGATATTTTTAATAATTTTGTCCCACGTCTTTCTTTCAGTTGATATTTATGACAAAGTAGAGAAGGAAATTAGAGAGATGAGACTGAAAACTGAATGTTTAGGTGAAGACAGAATACAACATTACAGACTCAGTGACAAGAAAATCCTTGTGTATGGTTATTCTGTGATAGGTTTCAGCCTCAGGATTAATTAAGATGTTCTATTATTTTCGATTTGTTACGAGGTCATACCGCAGTGTGAGACAAAACTTGTTTTTTTGAAGAACCTACAGTTTAATCTGAAGATGTTGTGTAAACTGTGTTAGAGGGTAGTTTCATCCAGTGCAGTAGCCTGGAGAACCTCAATTATACCTGATAAAAAGTGAATATTTATCTCTATTAATACGAACCTAAACATCGATAACTGAGAGGTCTGGACTGGGTACAGGCAGAGTGAATGTTAATACTTTCCCTTTTCTGTAAGATTGAGCAATTTGTTTCGCATGTAAGTCATAATACTTGAATGGGTAAAGCCAATGGCTATTCACCACGCTAATGCGTTTTTATTACAAAATTACTTTAGTATTACTGCTTAGATGTATGTGCACGTGTTTTTAGTAATCTTGCAAGTAAGCAAGCAACAAGTTTATTTCTAGCATTAAGAAAGTTTTAGTTTCCCTCCCACCCACACCATCGACAGTTATGATTGTACCTTAATCTTATTCGTGTTTGTAGTTTATTCTTGATTGCTGGACCGTTGGTTTAGTGTATTCGTCCAATATCTTTGTTATGTAATAGTCTAGTGTGTTATTTACGTAAGATATATACATTTAATAGAGTGTTTGGTCCCAAAACAAGCCTCTGTCTGTTGTGGTGTTTATTTTTGATCTCAGATGCTCAAGTGGCAGAACCAAGGCTAAATTCATGGGCCATATAAATTCTGGACCTGTCGTGTATTTTATTATTAGTCATTCAGTCAATCCTTGTATCTGAAAGATATACTGGTACACATATTTACTAAGTTGAGTGCAGAGCCTTAAAATTGTCATTCAGCCATGCTGCTTAAGTGTTCTCATTGTACTTTTTATGTAGAGAAAGGTGGATTGATGGGTTAATTTTGATCCTTTAATTTGTGTGTGTACATGTTTAATTCCCTGTGTTCTTTATTCTGAAAACCATCTGGGTCTCATGCTGTGAGGGTAAAACAGGGTAGCAATTGCTCTGTAGCCAACATTTTGGGGCCCACATAACTAGACTTTTTGGTTGGTTAACCCTTTGACCCTCTAAGAGTGACTAACATCTAATTTCTCCCAACAGTATCACCCCTGAATCACACACTAAGGTCATGAGAATAATGGAAATGATCAAAAACTACAAAAGCCCTGGATTGTTTGGGAAGTTCTTCTTGTCAGCACCTTAGGAAACATATAGCTAACAGAATGGAGAAAATGCATGCTAATGTTGGTGTGTAAAGGGTTCAGGCCCGAATGAAGTGACTATGAGTAGCACCACTTGCCTCCCCTGCATGTGATGTAAGTCTATTGCAGGTTACCACCCAGCATCTTGTTGGGTTTCTCCAGCAGTTTGTCAGAACCTATTCTTGACATCTTGTTCCTGGGTGGAGACAGGACTTGTGAGAGTGAAACAATCTGTTAAGGAACACTTACTATGGCTTGGGCAGGAATTTAACCCAGACCCCTCAATACACTGATCTTTAGGTAAGCATATGTCAGTCTGTTGGTAATAAATAATTATTGGTGATACATGATTTTCTCCACTGTTATGACTGACTTTCTGAAACATTTCTTTTTAATTTCTAGGGGTTTGGTAGAGCTGATTACTCCATCACAGTCAAGAGACTTAAAAAAGCTTACCCAGATTATGAAAGTATTACCATTGTTGCAATATGTACGTGATTACATGCGCCATCAATGTCTAACTAGACTGAGATCGAGTTACATCTATATAGTCTTACAACGCTGTATGCTACTGAATGGTTGATTAAAACGGGTCTTGAAACAACCATCTCCAATGAGGGTTATTAAAAACATATTGAGAAGTCTGAAGGTATTTATTAAGTCATATTTTGTTAATAGTCGTCATCCTACTAAAAGATTAATTATTTGATACATTGGATAGGATAGGGCACTTAAAAATGGTACAACTTGAGGTCTTTGTATTTGGCAGTGCTTTCAGTAAGACTTGGTGAGAGCCTTGTGAGAGACTTGTGAGAGCCTTGCAAGGTCAGTTGTGTAGCAAAATACCTGAAAAAATCTTGACAGCTTTAATTCACTAAAGAAAAAATAAAATTGACACAATACGTAAAAGGAGATGTTTTATAAACTGATGGACCCCCTCCCCACTCAGTGTTCTGTTGCAGACCACCAGATATGACGAACTTTTTCCATTTTTAAACCAGAACAATTTCAGTTTCTTAAAGGTGCCATGTAGGGACAGCCACCTATGTAACCTCAAATCTTAATGAAAGCACTGTTTACCATTGGCTAGTTATCCTCTATGCATACATATTACTAACAGTTTTTTATATAGATTTAGAAATTTTTCCACGTTATGAATTTTTATAAAATGCATCCAGAACTACAATGCTACATTGGAGATGTAAACAAATCCAAACCTGTATATGAGAACAAAAAAATTATAGACTTCGAAAGGCACAAATATTATTTACCTTGGTGGTAAACATTTCACCAGTTAGCTAGTTTGGGCTTCATTGGTACCAAGTTATGCAAACTAAGGCTAGTTAAATTTATACAATTAAGGCTACTAAGGTTTGCTATCCAAACCTGTTTAAGCACGAGATAGTAACTGAGATTATAATTTTAATAAACAGTGCTGTACTTCTTCAAATAGTTAGGTGTGTAATGATTAGGATCTTACTTAATTATATCATTTGCATGAACTGTTATACAGCTTGTAAAATTTGTGACTAAGGAATAACTTCACCTTACAATATCATAACATTATCAAGCACTTAGGGAAAAAGGAAAAGATAAGTTTAGCCATAAGACCAGCTACTATTTTGAAACAATACTAAATACTCTTCATTAATTTACCAGAAAATGAGCAATTAATGAAGGGTTAGTTATTACTCAGATGATTAGGGTGAGTCCAGAAAACATTTTTCCATTGGTTTACATGTACAATAATATCCAAATGAAAGGATTGGAGCATCTTAAGACACAAGTGCTTGCATTTCTTTTACGCTAGTTCATTCAGAAGATGACCTCCTTCATGATCAGCAGATCTAAGCCAGTACCCCTTCCAATAGAGCCATGAAAAGAATATAGAGATTAAATACATCACTGCTTCTTTCAAAGCTTCATCAGCAGTTTGTCTTCCATTATATGACTGCCCAGCTAGAATCACAATAACAATAAGAACACAGATGGCTAGGAACCCAGCAAAACATGAGGAAAATAACAGACATTTTTTTTTTAGGTTGTTCCCTTGAGGGACTGAAGACTTGTAGGTATAAAATGCAAAGGTTGAGACACCAATAAAAAGGCAAAGTACAAGCAGAACAACGAGACCCCAGATAGGATTCAGCATTATTCCAACTAAGAGCCAACAAAAATGGTAGATTGCTAAATTTGCACAAATTATGAAAAAGAATGACTTCTTCTTTACAATGTCCTCCATTGGATGTCCTTGTTGTTGTTGTCTTTCCTCATCTTCCCCACAGCAATATAATGTCATACAAGAGACTATAATCCCAACAAACACAATAATTGGTTGTATTGCTACAAAAACAGCATACATGTTAATTGGAACAATTTTCTCACCGCTGCTATATCCATAAACTATTACCACTTTTGCTATATATATAGCAACAAATATTACTAACAAAAATCCACAAAGGAAATCTATCGAATTTTTCTTATCTTTTGACTCCCTATCCCCCTCATTTTTGAGCTCATCCCGTTTTTTCGTTGTTATAAAGGCCAACAATGGCCCAGACACTATCGAAAAGAGGAAAGAGAGGACTAAAATTACTATTATTCGCCAACTGTGTTCTGTAACAGAAGAAATATTTGGTTGATGTTCCTCTGTGATACACTCAGCATAATTCAGTTGGGGGTCTCTCATTGCAGGCCTAACAGCCAGATCTTGGAGCTATGAAACATAAGACAGAACTAAGTCAAATCAAAGAAAAGGATGATTCTAAAAGAGTAAGCGAAAAAGAAGTGCTAAGCTATGGGGTATTGGAAGGTTTTAAAAAATATTTAAAACACAGAACAATGAATTCCTTTTGGTATGACTAGTACCAAGTCATGGGTTCATGGTCATAATAACAGTGTACATGCCCAACTTACACGCCAACTCTGCCGAATAAGCCATAAGTTTCTGGGAACATACACGAATCTCCCTGACTCTGGCACAATTTGCCAAACAACTCGAATAAAGGAAATATGAATCACTCTCTCCGCAAAGATGGAAATTTTATCTCCACTTTAGAGAATCGTTGCGTTTCTGTTCATGGACTTCAAAGACAATTCTTTTGAACTGTTTTAGCTTTTTGCGTTCATTTAAGTGACCTACAGTTTGTGGGAGAGACTAGAACGAAGATGTTAATTAACAAATTTAGACGAGGAGAGGGGAGAGGGGTGGGGACGTAGTCCAAAATCGTACCTATCCGAATTTCTCATTTTCCAAGGGGTACTAACATTTTCAGTTCCATAGATGAAGTTATAATAACTGAAGTAACAACTCTACTTTCAATTCTTTTCGGAGAAGATGTTTACAAGGTTAAGAGTGCAATGTTTTTTCCTGATCGGTTTTTAATGTTCAATAAGAATTCTTTTGCTACTTTGGCACATAATCTAAATTGGTCAAAGTACTTACAGCAGCTAGAGCGTCTTCGATCTGTTTTTTTAGTTTCCCTTTCGTCACATCACAGCAGGAAAGTGAAATTGTTATGTTAAGCTCCTGTGTTCGACTGGTCACCATGATTGACCATAAGGACCAAAATTCAAGAACTTTAGCAGGAAGAGCAGCGTACAGGCAAGATATACTCCACGTGTATTTGGCAGCAGGAGTTGAACTTTCCGTTTTGTTGGGGCCATAGACATTTACAAACACACGAACTGAGGAAGGCCTCTTGGGTGGATAAAGAGCCGACTCGATGTTGAAACTGTTTTCTGATTTCGCCAAGATGTTGTAAACTTGTTCGTAAGTGATTTTGTTACAGGCATCAGTTGAATTGACCGCAGTTGTACAGTTATTGGTAGCTGTTGCTTGAGACATGTGTTTTGGAAATAAGTGTAATATCATAAGTTGAATTAAGACGAGAAATTTGAGATCCATTCGCAAAAATGCTATCCTTGAAAAACAGTGGAGATTCTAATAGCTTTGAATCCCTTGACCAGTTCCAAAATTTCCTGCAAGAGAAGCGGAATGAATACAAATCAGCTTTGTTTGATCCACTTTTACTTTTTGAGGCTGGTTATTTCATGTTAGCTGTCAAAACAAAATATTTTATGAGCGGAACTCGCTTAGATTATTGCTAGAGGTTATCACAGTTTCCATATAGCATGAAGTGTCGAGTTAGTATATTGCCACTCCATGTGGACAGGACGCAAGTCCATCGCAGAAAATCACCCAGCACATAAAAAAGTTAGTACTTGATAGTGCTATGGTACTCGTTTATATTCTTGGGTGAAACGAGGCTTTGAAACGAATACTGAATGCCTCTCTTTCAACATTGAATATATTCAAGAAGAATCAGTAGAGGATTTCTCGCGAATTAATGTGGAGAAACTAGCTACGATGTGGCTTAAATGATCGTAACGCTTGTGGGAAGGTTGTTGGCAACAGTTTATCTGCAGTAATTTGTGGTACAATTCTTTACATTTTGGCTCGGCCAAATACTTAGTATATCGGCTGGATGTAAATAAAAGAACACGTTCACGATACTTCCGGTTTCCATGAAATAGCAATGTCTAACTCCAATAATCCGTATCTGTAAGCTTCTATCGTTTGCCATTCTGAATAAAGCCTCTACTAATCAAAGTTTGAAATCAATTCCTTTTGATATAAACATTTAAGGAAAAAAATTAGCGCCGGAAACAGCTTAACTTCTTACCTAAACCCTCCTAACGACTAATGGCTTATCGTAGGCTTATGACCACGGAATCACTAATTCTAGTCACTAAGACCTCGCAAAAACATTAAATTTTAGACATCGAAATCTTATATTGCGTCTAATAAATTTGTGGGGCTTTTTCATAACTAAACTTGTGTCAGCAAACCTTTCAGGTAATAAACAAACTCTCTTAACCCTGATCGTCTTTGAATTTTTGGTAGGTGGACGACATGCTTACAACTAAAAGAAAAATTTTATGAAACAGGTGGAGAGTACCTTTCCTGTAAAGAAGACTTACAAACCAAACGATCTGACTTACAAACCAACGACTTGAGGACGAGCACTCAATTTGTTTTTAGTTTTACAAGTTTATTAGGGTGGAGAGAGGACTTGAGAGAGTGAAACAATCTGCTAAGGAACACTAAACTATGGCTCGGGAAGGAATTCAACCCAGACCCCTCAATACACTGACCTTTAGGCAAGCATATGTCAGTCTGTTGGTAATAAGTAATTATTAGTGACACATGGTTTTCTCTGCTATGACTGACTTTCTGAAACATTATTTTTAATTTCCAGGGGTTTGGCTTCTCCAATAAGGGTTATTAGAAACATGTTGAGAAGTCTGAATTTACTTATTAAGTCATATTTTGTAGTAATCATACTGCTACAAGATTAATTAACTGATACATTGTGTAGGATAGGGCACTTAAAAAAAGGTACGATTTGAGGTCTTTGTATTTGGCAGTGCTTTCAGTAAGACTTGGTGCATGTGAAAGCTCTTGCAAGATCAGTTGTGTAGTAAAATACCTGAAAAACCTTGACAGCTTTAATTTGGTAGAGAAAAAATAAAATTGACACAATACTTAAAAGGAGATGTTTTATAGACTGATAGACCCCCCCCCCCTCCTAGTATTACCCACTTGTCTTCAAAGAGGCTGTTGGGGCAAAGTTCATCTGTGTTCGTTCCAGACCACCAGATATGACGAACTTTTTCAATTTTTAAACCAGAACAATTTTAGTTTCTTAAGGGTGCCATGTACTGTAGGAACAGCCACCTATGTAAACTCAAATCTGAACGAAAGCACTATTTAAAAGTTGGCTTGTTATCCTCTTTGCACGCACATTACAGTTTTTTATATAGAGTTGAAAAATCTTTCTAAGTGATGAATTTATATAAAATGCATCCAGAACTACAACGCTACATTGGAGATGTAAATTAAAAAATCCAAACCTGTTTTGGCACAAGATAACTACTGAGATTATAGTTTTTTAATAAACAGTGCTGTACTCAGGTGTATAATGATTAGAATCATACTTAATAATATCGTTAGCTTGAACTGTTATACAGCATGTAAAATTTGTGATTAAGGAATAACTTCACCTTACAACATCATAACATTATCCCGGACTCAGTGAAAAAGGAAAAGATTTGTTTAGCCGCAAGACTGGTTGCTATTTAGATACAATATCAGATACTCTTAACTAATTTACCAGAAAAATGAACAATTGATGAAGGGACAATTATTTCTTAGACATTTAGAGTCGAGGAAACATTTTTCCATTGTTTTACATATATAATAATATCTAATTGAAATTCAGTTCGATTGCGTTCGATTTACTTTACTGGGTCTGTGTTATGTTATCGCTATTTGAACTTTAAGACGAGCTTACTCACTTAAGAAAAATCATGGTATAAATAAATACCTTTTTGTGAGTTACGAAGTAGGATTGATTTTTGACACAGCAATCTGCTCGATGACACTGACAAGAAACGCAGGAACAATATTCCCACTTTGACGGCTGCGACCAGCAGGGTTGAACGGATAGAGTGCATCTGAATAATTAGTCAAGTACTCAGAAACAAAATAGGAGGTTGCCCGCTAACAGGTCTGAACTTGCTCTATTGTTTTTAAAGTGGAATGATGGTCATACGACTGTCTCGTGATTTTTTTCAACCAATCTCAGTTAATGATGTTTGCGGGCGGCCCAAGCTCCAGGTGTTTCTAAGTTTACTACAGGCATTTAGAAATGGATAACTCGCCAAAATGGGTTCTTTTTAATATAGTAAGCGGTCAGATAACAAGCGATGCACTGTGGTATTTTTATTGAGAATTTGACTGTATTTTTTATTCTTAGGAGCGGTCGTAAAAATATTCCCATCCAAACTCTTATAATTTCGCCATGACTCTTATTTAGCAAGATGATCATCACACAGCTGAAGCTTGGGCCGCCTGTGGTATATTTAGAAGGTCATGAATTAATTTTATCTTAAAAATGGCTGGGAGTGAAACTGGTTTAACCGATTTGGTGCATGATTTGGATTTAGAAGATGTGAATGACACTGGCTATAAAAGAGATATCAACGTAAAAATCATCAACGGGTTTTATTACCAAAATGTGGCCTATTTGCTGACTATTGGATGAGGTTGTATTGTTATGACTGCTTTAGGACTGTCGAAAACTATGTTATTCAGAATGCATTCGTATATGAAATGTGCCTCAGTCGAGCCTTTGAAAAGTTTAAAGAGGAAATGAGTATGAAGCGAGTTTCTGGTAGCCTCGAAGATTGGGTTGATTCTAGTGGTAGAGTTAAGAAAACAAGAGCTTGGCAACTTAGAATGTTTTACAAGCTTTTTAGTCCTTATAAAAAGGTGTTAAGATGTAAGTTACCATTTATATGGTTTGTAAGGAATGGTAAAACCGTTGTTGATTATTTTAAAAGTCATCATGAGGCAGCTCTAACATGGACTCATGAACTAGACTGTGCCTGTGAAACTTGCAAGATGTAAGCTGACACAACTGTGGCGTGACGTCACATCGTTCAGTAGAAATATTACATTGAAGCGCTGAATTATTAAGGTGGGCCGGTATAGATGTGCCGTGACGTTGCATCTTCAAATTTGTCCATAAGCGTAAGATGTTATACCATCTTCATAAATGTATCGCTTATCATCAAAGCAGCTGAGTGACACTTTATTTAGTTCATAGCCTCCGAGTTGATACATTTAGTGCGGATGGTTCTTATTTTATGATATATGTGTTGCTTGTTGAATGGTACGTTTTTGTACTCTTCATGTTTGATGTTCTGTTTTATGATATTCTTTTAATGCCTTTTCTGTTTTGCCACCTTCAAGTGAAACGAAACCAAAATGAGATATCCATATTTAAGCCTGTGACTATAGGAGTTGAACGACCACAGATCACTTACTTGGGTGTCAATGGAAATAAGTCACACTAGATTGCTCCGAAAGAAAACGGAAGTTGTAAACTTATAAACTCTTACACTTATATTTCTTAATTCTTTAACGGTTCAAATAAATAATATGCCTGATCTTTTATGGCTATCCGGTCCGGTCGATAATTGAGCTCGAGGCTTATGGGGAAGGCTGATATCGTGAGAAATTTACCTTACCGATTAATAGGCTGAACGTTTCCACATGATTTGACTTACAAGTCGAGCGATGTTTTTAGTATCCATTGTTTACAAGTTGATAATGATGTCGTGACAACTGCAGCCACGGGTCAGCTATTGTTAATGATGTCTAAATATAATTTTGAGAAAATGCAAGCTGATTCATTTGCACGTTGACTTGAGGACGAACACTCAATTTGTTTTTAGTTTTACAAGTTTTTTAGAGAGCAATAGATCCTAACGTTATTTAACTAGATTTCCAATGTAATCAAGGTAATACAAGATTGAATTTATCATAACTGATCACATCAGTAAAAAATAATTCCTGTCAGTTAAATGTAGCTGAGTCACCTATCAACAGTAGAGAACTCGTGTGTTCCATGGTATTTGGCCTCGAGAATATCTTGGAAAAAGCTCTTATGAAAAACTTCCTCAATGAAGAAAATGACTCCTTCTCAGATCCACAGCTAGACTCTATCTATATTTGTACAACAAAAAGTACTAAAACAGTACAGCCATTTCGCTCGTGCTCCTGAGCAGAGTTATCTTAAACATGAAAAAATCTTGCCTCTTCTCTTGTTATTAAAAAACTCCTCGACAGATTGTTCTTCCAGTAACAACCCCACTGTTGGAAAAATATCTAGTTCATACATTTCCTTAATAATGGCATATTCCCAACACACAACCGCCATTGCCACTTATGGCACTGTGCTTAGTTCCTCGTGATGCAATTGATTTCATTGAAGTCGCGAAATCTTTCTACCTTTTGTTAAATGTATGAGTTTCCAGACGAGTGGTTACTCAACGTATGTTATAAGAGAAGTAGGAAATAGTTTTTCCCGCCATTTCATTACTATTTTGACATTTCAAAATCTGCAAACCGATTCAAATACCTTATTTGACCCTACAAATCGTAATTTAAGAAGTCGATTGCAAATAAAAGTGGTATTCCACATGGAGACCGAGTTTTAAGCCGACGAATTCAGATTTTGCTACACTTTGCTCTCTATGTCATTCCTTTGTTTCTCGTTAAATTCGATATTTTCACCACTTCGCACCATTCTGGCACATGCTTGGCTTTTTTCTATAAATGAACCATCGTTTGACTGGCTTTCCGCCGTATCGTGATCGTTTACTGGTGGATGACATAGGCAAGGACATGTATGATATAAAGAATTCTGACTTGAGGTGTAATAAGTTGATGAATCGCTGAATGAAAATTGCCTTGAGTCAGTATCCGTAACGACGTCGGAAGGCGTCCGCCTTGGGTCACTGGATGGGAGTTAGGTTTGTTTCTCTTCTGACTTTTGGCTTTTGTCCAGAAGCCTCTTCCAAGACAACCACGAAATGAAGGAACCAAGAGCAGTCATAAGTATGGTCTTCAATGTTTCATCCGCAGTTTCTCTTCCATTAAATGACTGGCTGGCGAACACAATTACTGGAATTAAGACAAAAACAGCAAGGAAACCCAACAGACCAGGTAATAGAGCATGCAGTTTATCGGGTTTCACTCCATCTTGTTTACAGCTAACTAAAGTCAGATATTCGTAGACAGCATAAGTGAAGGAGGCAAAAGTAAAGCATATTATAAGCGTAACAGTCAAACCCCAAGTCGGGTTAAGCATTATGCCAATTAGCATCCAACAGGAACAGAAACTAGTGGTGGCTGCACATGTATAGGCGACCGGTTTAGAAAAACAGCTCATACCTTCTCCCCTGTCAGCCGAGTCTGTCTTCAGCCATGGAAAATAATTTTCTAATTTCTTACGGATATGTGGTATTAGGCCAATCACTGTATTGAATGCCATTGCAAACCAGATACAGACTAAAATAGGTACAATGTCCTTGTAAAGGAGAACTTCTTCCAGGTAAAAATTTACAAAAAGTAAAAGGAGCACCAATTGTTGACTTAAACCAAGAACTGGCAACAAAACACCTAGATAGAAGATAGCCTTAGCAGTATTTTTTATCCTGATCTTTTGCCTGTCTCGGCCGGTTGTATTCGTGTGTTCCCTCCCCGAGTTTTTCTCTGACCAACCTTCTTTTCTACAATGTTCAATAAATGAAGTTAACAAATAGAAAACTGCCAAAGTGAAAAGAAATGAACACCAATGGATTACTTTGATGTACACACTGCGTCCTGTAGCCTCTATGTCTATTCCGTGGCCTTCGATAACACATTCCGCTGTGTTCATCCTTAGATCCCGTATCCCTGGTGATACGGCAAGATCTTGAAGCTGAAATGTAACAGCAATCCTATATCAAAACTGTATAAACTTCAAAGGATGGTCAATAACTGAGAGACGGTTGTTAGTGAGTTAAGCAATACCTTTTTCCACCGGGGAATATTGATGAGTACAACCCCGAAAATTTTCAGGGAAACTTGACAAGGTGCTAGTTATAAATACATGCGATTAACTCGCAACCAGTCTTCAATATGTGGAAAGTGTGGGTTGCTTGGCTCAAAAGACTTAGCCTTTTTAGCAGTAGACTTCAGCTAAGATAATTACTAACGTTGCATACTCGAAACACCTTTAGAATAATTCAGGACCAAAATCTGTTTAAATTTACAATTCTCGTTTAGGGGAACGTCCGTGTACCTTATTGCCAATCAAATGATAGCGTTTATTTTCTTTTCATTTCTGCATACTTGCTAACTAACGGAGGAATAATAGTACTGAAGGCAGCTCTTTTAATCAGTTTCCTGTTGTTTCCAAATTAAGGGAGAAAACAATACACTTACCGATGCAAGAGCTCTTTTAATCCTTTCTTAAATGATTATCCTTCTTTCATCCTCCTTCTTTGACACATTGCAGCAGAAATATGGAATAGTTATATTCAGTGTTTGAGTCCGAGGCGTCACAAGGATGGATCCGAGGGACAAAACTTCCAACATGAGTGGTGGTACAGCAACATACAAACAGGAAAGGCTCCAAGTGTATGGCACCATGAGGTTTTCTGCCTCGTTAGGACCATGTAAATTTACAAGCACACGGACAGAAGAAGGCCTCCTCGATGGATATATAGCTGACTCAATGTTAAAATTGTTTTCTGACTTTGCTAAGCTGTTATAAAGCTCTTCATACGTGTGGATGCATGAGAGGGAATTAGGTGAGTTGTCGCAGTTATCGCTGAAATCTGCTCCAACTTTATGTCGACCAAAAACCAGCACCAGTTTGATAAGAGTAACCACAGCAAACCTGAACCACTGAGGAGACATGCTTGAATATCTTGATACTTCTTCTTTTCAGTCTGATCAGTTTGTAAAAGCATATGACAATATTTAGCCGATAAATAGAATAACGAGATTATTTCACGTTTCATGCATCATTAAATCTGCGTTCTATCATTGAATTACGCCAGTTTAGCCATTTTTCGCGGAAAATGATCAGCTTTGCTCGATATGACATTTTTTGTTGAATTTTGATACCTTGTTTAAACTTCTTTCTTTCGTAACGGGGAAAACTTCAGTAACACGATAGAAATTTCGATGGTTTATCGACACAAAGTTCACAGTTATCAGTGATGCAAAGGGTGCAATCCACAATAAAGGGGGTAAGTTTCTAAAGAAACTGTGGTGCTGTGTCGGTGGGAGAGTATAGCAGGTAATTTAGTGTTAACAACTGAGTTGAAAACGTAAATTAGCCTCCGTAAAGGGTAAAAAAGCTGACGTTACGAGCGCTAGCCCTTCGTCAGTGTGAATGACAGGCTTTCCCTCTGACGAAGGGCTAACGCTCGAAAAGTCAGCTTACAAACTCTTTACGGTGGCCAATTTCCATTATCAACTCAGTTGATAAAAAAAATGATCTTGTTATATCAAATTTTATTTGGTATTTCCCCTTCCCTCTCACGAAGGCTTGACTTTCGAAATGTCAGCTTTAGAAACTCTTTACGCTGGTCAATTTGCATTATTATTTCAGTTGATAAAATCAAATTTTTTCTTTATGCATGTTTTTAAAGCGTTGTTGTGTTCGTCTTATAAGGCTGCGTGCAGTGGACCTAAGTTAAAACAGTGTTTTAATACCTACATATTCTCGCGGATTATTGAAATGAGATGCCATAGCTGATAATGATTTGTCCTTGAAATTTCTCAAATGCGCACAAAGTGTGCAAAGAACTTTTTCTGTTGATTACTAAAAGAAAATTAAAAGAGCTTATGGCTTCCGATCTTCCCTTTAAGGTTATTACGCAAATTAAAAGAACTTTGATTGTTATTACATCATCATTTTTATCAAGAAAGTTGCTGTCATTCATTAATCGCTTCATTCATTTCTTCTTCCCTCTCGATTTAATTCCCGAGGACTACCCCGTTAATTGGCCACGCTACTTGATTTCAATTGAATACTTTGGGTTATGTACGCATTTAAAAAAAATGCCTACGCAAGCTATTCTTGATCAAAGTGGGTAATGAACTTTCCCTTTCAAAAATAGCTTAAAATAAACTATTTAGAAAAAGAATAACACATAGTTACACTTGCCTGCGCCCTCCTTTACCTAATGAAGCTGCATGAATTGTAAACGGTAATGCCTGATTTGCGCGTCCTTCAGTTTGTGCTTGTCTTAATCGTGACAGACGTTCGCTGTTACGCACTTTGCTGCCCCTGTCATTTAATGAATTTTGACCCCAAGAAATGGCAGAAATCGTTATCTCTATCTAATTTAACATTTCTTATGTTTAGCAATTACTGATTTTAAATCAAACTCGCGCATATATGATTAACAGTGGAAATTCTAATAGAATCCCTAGGCTAGTTGAAAAATTTCCTGCAAGAGAAGTTGTATGAATACAAATCAGCTTTGTTTGATCCACGTATACTTTTTGAGGCTGGTTATTCCATGTTAGCTGTCAAAAGACAATATTTTACGAGTGAAACTCGCTTAGATTACCGCTAGAGTTTATCACAGTTTCCATAGAGCATTAAGTGTCGAGTTAGTATATTGCTACTCCCTGTGGACAGGACGCAAGTCCATCGCAGAAAATCACCCTGCACATAAAAAAGCTAGTCCCTGAGAGTGTTATGGTACCCATTTATATTCCTGGGTGAAACGGGGCTTTAAAACGAATACTGAATGCTTTTCTTTCAACAGTGAATATATTCAAGAAGAATCTGTAGAGGATTTCTCGCGAATTTATGTAGAGAGACTATAGCTACAATGTGGCTTAAAAGATCGTTTGCGAAAAGGTTGTTGGCAACAGTTTATCTGCAGTAATTTGTGGTACAAGTCCCTACATTTTGGCTCGGCTAAATACTTAGTATATCGGCTGGATGTAAATAAAAGGACACGTTCACGATACTTCCGGTTTCCGGGAAATAACAATATCTAACTCCAGTAATTCGTGTCTAAGCTTCTATCGTTTGCCATTCTAAATAAAGCCTCTACTTATAAAAATTTCAAATCCATTCCTTTTGATATAGACATTTAAGGAAAACAATCAGCGCCGGAAACAGCTTAACTTCTTACCTAAACCTTCCTGATGTAACGACTAATGGCTTATTGTAAGTTCGACTGTCTTAATTTTATGTCTCGTGGTTATCACAGATGACCACGGAATCACTAATTCTAGTAACTAAGACCAAATTTTAGACATCAAAATCTCATATTGCGTCTAATAAATTTTAAATGCAAGGCTCTTTCATGGCTAAACTTGTATCAGCAAACCTTTCAGGTAATAAACAAACTCTCTTAACCCTGATCGTCTTTGCTTTTTGGTAGGCGGAAGAAAAGCTTATCACCAATGAAAAATGGTATGAAACAGGTGGAGAGTACCTTCCCTGTAGAGAAGACTTCCAAACCAAACGATCAAGTGAAACGACACCAAATTGAGATATCCAAAATTTTAATTTAAGCCTGTGACGACGGGAGTCCAACGACTACAGATCGCTTACTCGGGCATGAATTTAAATAGGTCACGCTAGATTACTCCGAAAGAAAACGGAAATTGTAAACTGTAAACTCATAAACTTATATTTCTGAATTCTTTAACGGTTTAAATTAGTAATATTCCTGATCTTTTATAGCTATCTACTCGATAATTGAGCTCAAGGCTAATGGAGAAAGCTGATATCATGAGAAATTTACCTCACCGATAAATAGGCTGAATGCCTCCACATGATTTGACTTACAAGTCTAGCGATATTTTTAGTATCCAGTGTTTACAAGTTAATAAGGGTGTTATGACAAGTGTAGTCACAGGTCAGCTATTGTGAATGATTTTAAATACATTTTCGAGCAAATGCAAGCTGATTCATTCTCGCGTCGACTTGAAGACGAATACTCAATTTGTTTTGAGTTTTACAAGCTTATTAGAGAGCAATGTATCCAAACGTTATTTAACTAGATTTGCAATATAATCAGGGTAATACAAAATTAAATCTATCATAACTGATCACATCAGTACAAAATAATTCCTGTCAGTTTAGTTTAGTTTAGTCGCGTATTTAGCCCCAAGAACAGTAATATCTAGGAAAACCTAACATAAAAAACTTCCTCAACGAAGAAAATGACTCCTTCTTAGACCCGCAGCTAGACTCAGTCTATATTTGTAAAACAAAAAGTAGCACAACAGTACAGCCATTTTGCTCGTGTTCCTGAACAGAGTCATTTTAAACATGAAAAAATCTTGCCTTTTCCCTAGTTGGTAAACCAAGATTGAGCAATTTGTTCAGCATGTAAGTCATAATACTTGGGTGAAGCCAATGGCTATTCACCACGCTTAAACGCGTTTTAACTGCAAAATTACTTTCGTATCACCGCTTAGATATATGTGCACGTGTTATTAGTAATCTTGCAAGCAAGCAAGCAGCAAGTTTATTTCTAGCATTAAGAAAGTTTTAGATTCCCTCCCACCCACACCATCGACAGTTTTGATCGTACCTTAATCTCTTTCGTGTTTGTAATTTATTCTTGATTACTGGACCTTTGGTTTAGTACATTCGTCCAATATCTTTGTTATGTAACAGTCCAGTGTGTTATTTATGTAAGATGGATACATTTAATAGTGTCTGGTCCCAAAACAAGCCTCTGTCTGTTGTGGTGTTTAGTTTTGATCTCAGATGCTCGAGTGGCAAAACCAAAGCTAAATTCATGGGCCATATAAATTCTGGACCTGTCATGTATTTTATTATTAGTAATGCATTTAGTCAATCCTTGTATCTGAAAGATATACTGATACACATATTTACTAAGTTGAATGCAGGGCCTTGAAGTTGCCATTCAGCCATGCTACTAGTGTTCTTATTGTACTTTTTATGTTATAGAGAAAGGTGGATTGATGGGTTAATTTTGATCCTAGTGTGTTCTATATTCCAAAAACTATCTGGGTCTCATGCTGTGAGGGTAAAACAGGGTAGCAACTGCTCTGTAGTCAACTTTTTGGGGCCCACATAGCTAGAGTTTTTGGTTGTTTAACCCTTTGACCCTCTAAGAGTGACTAACATCTAATTTCTCCCAACAGTATCACCCCTGAATCACACATTAAGGTCATGAGAATAATGGAAATGATCGAAAACTAAAAAAGCCCTGGATTGTTTGGGAAATTCTTCTTGTCAGCACCTTAGGAAACATATAGCTAACAGTATGGAGAAAATGCATACCAATGTTGTTGTGTAAAGAGTTAAGGCGTGAATGGAGTTTGTCATAACCTATTCTTGACATCTTGTTCCTGGGTGGAGAGAGTACGGATCATGTGTACTATAGGTGGCCTCGGTCGACATATCGACCGATACATCGGCCGACTGTCAACCGATAGTCGGTCGATTGCCGACCGATAGTCCACCGACAATCGACCGATATATCGGTCGATTGTCGGCCTATATGTCGACCGAGGCCACCTATAGTACAAATGATCCGAGAGGACTTGTGAGAGTGAAACAATCTGCTAAGGAACACTATACTATGGCTTGGGCAGGAATTTAACCCAGACCCCTCAATACACGGGCCTTTAGGCAATCATATGTCAGTCTGTTGGTAATAAATAATTATTGGTGATACATGGTTTTCTCCATTTTTATGACTGACTTTCTGAAACAATTATGTTTAATTTTCAGGGGTTTGGAAGAGCAGATCACTCCATCACAGACGAGAAACTTAAAACAGCTTACCCAGATTATGAAAGTATGACCTTCTCCAATGAGGGTTATTAGAAACATGTTGAGAAGTCTAAATGTATTTATTAAGTCATATTTTGTAGTAATCATACTTCTAAAAGATTAATTATTTGATACATTGTATAGGATAGGGCACTTAAAAAAAGGTACAACTTGAGGTCTTTGTATTTGGTAGTGCTTTCAGTAAGACTTGGTGCCTGTGTCAGAGCTCTTCAAGATCAGTTGTGTAGCAAAATACCTGAAAAAATCTTGACAGCTTTAATTTGGTAAAGAAAAAATAAAATCGATACAATACTTAAAAGGAGATGTGTTATAAACTGATAGACCCCCCCTCCCCCAGTAATATTCATTTGTCCCCAAACAGGCTGATGGGGTAGAGTTTGTGTTTGTGTTTTGTTCCAGACCACCAGATTTGACAAACATTTTCCATTTTTAAACCAGAACAATTTTAGTTTCTTAAGAATGCCATGTAGGGAAAGTCCTATGCAACCTCAAATCTGAATAAAATCACTGTTTACAAGTTGGCTAATTATCCTCTATGCATGTACATTACTAACAGTTTTTTACGTGGATTCTAAAGAATCTTTCCAAGTAATGAATTTACATAAATTGCATCTAGAACTACTGTGCTACATTGGAGATGTAAACAAATCCAAACCTGTGAATGATTAGGATCTTACCTAATTATACCATTACCTTGAACTGTTAGACAACATGTAAAATTTGTGATTAAGGAATAACTTCACCTTACAATATCATAACATTATCCAGCACTTAGGGAAAAAGGAAAAGATAAGTTTAGCTGCAAGACTGGTTGCTATTTTGATACAATACCAAATGCTCTTCACTAATTTACCAGAAAATAAACAGTTGACGAAGGGACAATTATTACTCAGATGTTTAGAGTGGAGGAAACATTTTTCCATTTGTTTACATAATTATAAAATGATATCCAAGTTTACACTGTGTAATATATTGCTAGTGAACACGAGGTCAAACCAGTTGGCCACTTCAACACAACTTTTATTACAGCAATGCATTCTGGTACATACTCAGTAACCCTAGAGGGTACTTAATATATTACACTGCTTTCCCCTTACAAATAAGATATCCTTACAAGTAACACAATAGTAGCTATAACATTTACTACAGGTTCAGTCGGTCAACAGGTTTCCTAATTCTCTCTGATCGCCTCAGAACAACCGGCGATGGTATGTTTACAGTCTCTTCACTAATACTAGAATTAGGCTCATTATCTTTATCTGAAAAATTGACTGGTGGCTGCGGCACCCCGGATGAAACTTGGCTAGTATCTACACTTAGAGTAGGTTGCTCACACAGTTCTGGGACAGGTATGTCCAACTCTCTAGTTTCATGTGGCACCTGATCATGTGCTTTAATCAAATGATCAACATGAACATATCTGGTCTTATAGCCAGTCTTAACTAAATATGTTCTGGGTCCACAGACCTTAACTACCCTTCCCAGAATCCACCTCTCAGTATTGCTACGGGCTTGAGTATTTCTCACTCGAACTATGTCATTCTCTGCAAACAGCCTATCTTGATGACCCTTTAAATCCTTATATTCCTTCTGCTTATTTTGTTTACTCTCTACGGTTTTGGCTAGATCAGGTTTCACTAGAGTTAAACGAGTACGCAGTCTACGTCTCATCAACAGTTCTGCTGGCGTAGCACCTGTGGTGCTGTGTGGGGTGGTACGGTATCTCAAGAGGAAGTCTGCTAGTCTATGTTTGATAGACCTTCCCTTGTTTCCCTCTAGAACTTGTTTGACAAGCGCCTCCTTTACCACCCTGACTGATCTCTCAGCAGCACCATTTGATTGTGGGTGATAAGGAGGAGTTAGGGTATGTTTAATGCCATTTTTATACATAAACTCAGCAAACTCACTTGAAACAAATTGTGGCCCATTATCTGATACTAACTCCTCGGGCAAACCATGTTGGGCAAATATAAGACGCAACTCATTCATGGTTTTCTCTGTGGTGATTGAGGTCATGTGCTTAACCTCTATCCATTTTGAAAAACTATCAACCACCACAAAAAAAAAATCAATCCCTTTCTGACAAAAATCAACATGAATACGCTGAAAGGGTCGCGTGGCCCATTTCCAGGGTATCAATGGGGCACAAGGTGGAGAGGTCCGCACATCCTGACACACTGAGCATAGTTTAATCTTTTGTTCAATTTCCTCATCCATCTTGGGCCACCAAACACAGGTGCGTGCTATTGCTTTCATTGCACAAATGCCTGGGTGCTCCCAATGCAACTCCTCCAACATCTTTTCCCTAAATACTGGGGGAATGATCACCCTGGAACCCCAGAGAACGCAATTTTGTTCGCAAGAAAGTTCATGTCGACGGGTGTAATAGGGTTTTAAATCTTCATCATAAACCTCTGGCCACCCCACCATGACCCAATCAAGTACCTTGCTTAACCCTGGATCCATCAATGTAGCTTTCCCAATCTCTTTTGCAGTTATGGGGAAATCTTTGTTAATGGCACTTACATTGTAAATCTCACTCTCACTGCCAATCTTAGACTCTTCATGGGGTAATCTAGAAAGGGCGTCACAGTTGCTGTGCTTCTCGGAGCTCCTGTACTCAATGTTATAGTCATATGCTGAAAGGACAAGTGCCCAGCGCTGCATACGGGCAGCTGCAAGTGTGGGTATAGCAGCTTTTGGGCCCAAAATAGCCAACAATGGCTGGTGGTCAGTTACTAAAGTGAACTTTCGTCCATATAGAAACTGATTAAATTTTTTTACCCCGAAAATAATAGACAAAGCCTCCCGTTCAATTTGAGCATAATTTTCTCACTTGAGCTGAGGGTACGTGACGCATATGCTATTGGCCTTTCTTGACCATCTTCCATTACATGACTAAGCACTGCCCCCAAACCATAACTCGATGCGTCACAAGCTAACTTAAGCTCACGATTTAGATCATAGTGGACCAACAGCGACTCACTGGTGAGGCCCTCCTTGCATGCCTCAAAAGCTTTCTGGCAGTCATCTGTCCATTCCCATTGAATATTTTTCTGCAAAAGCCTATGCAGAGGTGCTAAGGTTGTAGCCAGCCCTGGCAAAAAGGAATGATAATACTGAACCATGCCCAGGAAGGACCTTAATTCACTCACATTCTTTGGGGCTGGGGCTCTTTTCACTGCACTGATCTTCTCCTCCACCGGTTGCAGGCCTTCGGCACTTATTCTCAGACCTAGATAAACCACTTCAGGTTTCAAAAACTCACATTTTACCAGTTTTAAATGCAAATTGTATTGGTGTAGCCTGTCCAACACATCAGCAAGTATCTTGAGATTCTCTTGCCAGTCATTGCCCCCTATCAAGATGTCATCTTGTTTACAAACACATTTTTCAATTCCCTGAAGAATTTGATCCATTTTTGCTTGAAAGATTTTTGGGGATGACTTGACCCCATAGGGCAATTTCTGGTAGGAATAAAGACCTTTATGAGTGGTAATTGTCAAGTACTCTTGACTTTCTTTGTCAACATTCAGCTGGGCATAGGCATGTGATAGATCGAGCTTACTAAATACCTTAGAGCCAACCAGAGCAGCATACAAATCCTGAGTGGTAGGTAAAACATATTGCTCATCTTCAACTGACTGATTGATAGTGGATTTGTAGTCTCCACATATTCTGACAGTGTTATCAGCCTTTGGCACTACCACAATTGGGCTAGCCCAAAGTGACCTGTCAACTTTCCTAATAACACCATGCTTTTCTAGTTTGTCTAACTCTTTTTCGACTTGCTCTTTCAAAGCGTATGGAACCCTACGCGCTTTCACGAATACAGGTTTTGCATCGCCTCTCATAGTAATATGGGCCTCAAGGCCCGTCATCCCTTTGTAACTCTCAGTAAACAATTCGCTATGTTTAGATAGCAACTCATTCAGTTGACTATCAGCACTCCTAGGGTCTCCCTTGGGAACACAAAATATCTCACCCCATTCAAACTTAATGTGCCGCAGCCAGTTTTTACCAAGTAAAGTAGGTTTTGCATCATAATTGGCTACAAGAATGGGTAGAGAGTATGGTTTACCCTTATACACTATGTCACACTGCATTTCCCCTGACACATCTAGTAATTCACCCGTGTATGTCTTAAGTGTTACTTTAGAAGGAGACAGAGGCTTGTCTGCAAACCTCTCTAGATATTCACTTCTACTCATTATTGAGAAATCTGCAGCTGTGTCTAACTCCATCATACACAGTTTACCATTGATTTCCATTTCTACAGTGTACCTATTGCAATTAGGCTTGTTTTGGTCAAGCGAATTTAGAGAATAAATTCCTAATTCCTCATCCTCACACTCATCATTGCCTGATTCTGAAGCCTGTACACTATGAATTTTACCCTTTTTCTTTTCATCCTTACTGCGACAAACAGAAGCTAAATGCCCAATCTTGGAGCACTTGTAGCATTTTGCTGACTTAAATTTACAAGACTGACCTGAATGATTACCCCCACACCTAGGACATGACAATTGTTCAGTGTTCTTCCTTTCAGTGTTTTTACTTCCTTGTTCTGTCAACTTGTTTACTTGAACAGTTTCACTGCGTGAAGGGTGAAATTCTTGGGTGTTCCTGTCTGCCATCTCCATGGTCTTGGCAATACTGCAAGCCTTTTCGAATGTGAGGTCATCTGTGTTCAGTAGTTTGTTTTGTATCTTCGGATTGTTCAGTCCGCATACGAATCGGTCACGTAACGCCCGATTGAGGAATTCACCATAATTACAGTGGACCGCCAATCTCTTCAAAGCCAGCACATAATCGCTATCTGATTCTTCGGATTTTTGATTTCGCGTGCCAAAGTGAAAACTTTGTGCGATTTCCAGGGGCTTCGGGTTGTAGTGTTTCTCCAAGACTTCCACAATGTTAGTGAATGATACGTCCTTCGGTTTAGTGGGCGCCAATAAGTTGCTGAGGGTTGTGTATACCTCCGGCCCCACTTCTGTCAGGAAAATGGCACGTTTCCTGTTCGCTACCACAAGGTTGGTGGCGGCGCTTCCCTCTCCTGTTGTCGTTACAATGTTGTTGGCTGTAAAGAACATTTCCATCCTCTCGACGTAGGCACTAAACGTTTCACGTGCGACGTTGAACTCGCCAACACGTCCAAATAATCCACTCGCACTAGTGCTGGCCATCTTCTATGCCACAACACACACAGCGTTGTCCAAAGACCTTGCACTTTTGAATGAAGTGGGAAAACATCCCATCCTCGTCGCCAAAATGTAATATATTGCTAGTGAACACGAGGTCAAACCAGTTGGCCACTTCAACACAACTTTTATTACAGCAATGCATTCTGGTACATACTCAGTAACCCTAGAGGGTACTTAATATATTACACACTGTAATGTTTCAAACATCTTGATTCAAAAGTGGTTCCATTTCTATTTCACTGTCCTCTGAAGCATGACCATTTTCAGCAGATTTCTTACTTTTATTAACCCACCTCTTCCAATAGAGCCATGAAAAGAATATAGAGATTAAATACATTACTGCTTCTTTCAAAGCCTCATCAGCAGTTTGTCTTCCATTATATGACTGCCCAGCTAGAATTACAATAACAATAAGACCACAGACAGCTAGGAACCCAGCAAAACATGAAGAAAATGACTGACATTTTGAGGCGTCATTTGAAGACATGTAGGTATAAAATGCAAAGGTTGAGATACCAATAAAAAGGCAAAGTACGAGTAGAACAACAAGACCCCAGATAGGATTCAGCATTATACCGACTAAGAGCCAACAAAAATGGTAGGTTGCTAAATTTGCACAAATTATGAAAAGAAGTGACTTCACTTTTACACTATAGTTATTCTGCTCGCTACCCCCACATTTCACCCATGTCACCAAAAAGACTATTACCCCAGCAAGCACAATGACCGGTTGTATCAGTTCAATAATAAGGAACATATAATAAGGAACCATTTTCTTATCGCTGCTACTTGTATGGACTGTTACATATCTTGGTATAATTAAAACAGTGATTATTACAAACAAAAACACACACAGGAAATCTACCGTATTTTTTCTATTGTTGTCCTTTTTTCCGAGCTCGTCCTGTTTTCTCGTTGTTGTAAAGGCCAACAATGGCCCAAACACTATTGAAAAGAGAGAGGAGAGGATTAAAATTAATCTTATTCGCCAACTGTGTTCTGTAACAGAGGAAATACTTGGTTGATGTCCCTCTGTGATACACTCAGCAGAATTCAGTTGGGGGTCTCTCATTGCTGGCCTAACAGCCAGATCTTGGAGCTATGAAACATAAGAAAGAACTAAGTCAAATCAAACAAAAAGATGATTCTAAAAGAGTAAGCGAAAAAGAAGTGAAGATGAGCTATGGGATAATGGAAGGTTTGGAAAAATATTTAAAAACACAGAACAATGAATCCCTGTTGGTATGTCTAGCACCAAGTCATGGGTTCTTGGTCATAATAACAGTGTACATGCCCAGCATACATGCCAACTCTCTCGAATAAGCCGTAAGTCTTAGGGAAAAGACACAAATATCCCTGACTCTGGCATAGTTTGCCAAACAACTCGAATAAAGGAAATATGAACCACTATCTCCGCAAAGATGGAGAGGCAAGAAAATTTTTTCTCCACTTAAGAGAATCGTCGCGTTTCTGTTCATGGACTTTAAAGACAATTCTTTTTAACGGATTTGAATTTGATATTTGCTTTCATTTAAGTGACTTCCAGTTTGTAGGAGATATTGGAACAAAGATGCTAATTAACAAATTTAGACGAGGAGAGGGGAGAGAGGTGGGGACGTGGTCCAAAATCGTACCTATCCGAATTTCTCATTTTCCAAGGGGTACTAACATTTTCAGTTCCATGGATGAAGTTATAATAACTGAAGTAACAACTCTACAATTCTTTTCGGAGAAGATGTTAACAAGGTTTAAGGTGCAATGCTTTTTCCTGATTGGTTTTTTAATGTTCAATTAGAATATTTTTGCTATTTCGGTACATAATCTAAATTGGTCAAAGTACTTACAGCAGCTAGAGCGTCTTCGATCTGTTTTTTTAGTTTCCCTTTCGTCACATCACAGCAGGAAAGTGAAATTGTTATGTTAAGCTCCTGTGTTCGACTGGTCACCATGATTGACCCTAAAGACCAAAATTCAAGAACTTTAGCAGGAAGAGCAGCGTACAAGCAAGAAATACTCCACGTGTATTTGGCAGCAGGAGTTGAACTTTCCGTTTTGTTGGGGCCATAGACATTTACAAATACCCGCACTGAGGAAGGCCTCTTGGGTGGATAAAGAGCCGACTCGATGTTGAAACTGTTTTCTGATTTCGCCAAGATGTTGTAAACTTGTTCGTAAGTGATTTTGTTACAGGCATCAGTTCGACTGACTGCACTTGTACAGTTATTGGTAGCTGTTGCTTGGGACATGTGTTTTGGAAATAGGTGCATTATCACAACTTGAATTAAGACGAGAAATTTGAGATCGATTCGCAAAAATGCCATCCTTGAAAAACAGTGGAGATTCTAATAGCTTTGAATCCCTTAGCCAGTTCCAAAATTTCCTGCAAGAGAAGCGGAATGAATACAAATCAGCTTTTTTTGATGCACATTTACTTTTTGAGGCTGGTTATTTCCTGTTAGCTGTCAAAACACAATATTTTACGAGCGAAAATCGCTTAGATTACTGCTAGAGGTTATCACAGTTTCCATATAGCATGAAGTGTTGAGTTAGTATACTGCTACTCCCTGTGGACAAGAGGCAAGTCCATCGCAGAAAATCACCCAGCACATAAAAACGTTAGTCCTTGAGAGTGTTATGGTACCCATTTATATTCTTAGGTGAAACGAGGCTTTGAAACGAATACTGAATGCTTTTTTGTCAACAGTGAATACATTCAAGAAGAATCGGTAGAGGATTTCTCGCGAGTTCAGTGTGAAACTAGCTACAGTGTGGCTTAAATGATCGAAACGCTTGCAGAAAGGTTGTTGGCCACAGTTTATCTGCATTAATTTGTGGTACAAGTCCCTACATTTTGGCTCGGCCAAATACTTAGTATATTGGCTGGATGTAAATAAAAGAACACGTTCACAATACTTCCGGTTTCCATGAAATAGCAATGTCTAACTCTAATAATCCGTGTCTGTAAGCTTCTATCGTTTGCCGTTCTGAATAAAGCCTCTACTCATCAAAGTTTGAAATCAATTCCTTTTGATATAGACATTTAAGGAAAAAAATCAGCGCCGGAAACAGCTTAACTTCTTACCTAAATCCTCCTAACGACTAATGGCTTATCGTAGGCTCAACCGTCCTAATTTCATCTCTCGTGGTTATCAGAGATGACCACGGAATCACTAATTCTAGTCACTAAGACCTCGCAAAAACATTGAATTTTAGACATCGAAATCTCATATTGCGTCTAATAAATTTGAAAAGTAGGGCATTTTCATAACTAAACTTGTGTCAGCAAACCTTTCAGGTAATAAACAAACTCTCTTGACCCTGATCGTCGTTGATTTTTTGGTAGGCGGACGACAAGCTTACAACTAAAAGAAAAATGTTATGAAACAGGTGGAGAGTACCTTCCCTGTAAAGAAGACTTCCAAACCAAACGATCAAGTGAATCGACACCAAATTGAGATATTCAAATTTTCATTTAAGCCTGTGACGACGAGAGTCCAATGACCACAGATCGCGTGAATTTAAATAGGTCACGCTATACTACTCGAAAGAAAACGGAAGTTGTAAACTACAAACTGATATACTTATATTTCTTAACTCTTTAACGGTTTAAATTAGTAATAAACCTGATCTTTTATGTCCATCTACTCGATAATTGAGCTCAAGGCTAATGGAGAAAGCTGATATCATGAGAAATTTACCTTACCGATAAATAGGCTGAATGCCTCCACATGATTTGACTTACATGTCAAGCGATATTTTTAGTACCTAGTGTTTAGAAGTTGATAAGGGTGTTGTGACTACTGGTGCCACAAGTCAGCTATTGTGAATGATTTTAAATACATTTTTCCAGCAAATGCAAGCTGATTTATTTTCACGTCGACTTACTCAATTTGTTTTGAGTTTCACAAGTTTATTAGAAAGCAATATACCCAAACGTTATTTGATTAGATTTGCAATGTAATCAGGGTGATACAAAATTAAATCTATCATAACTGATCACATCAGTACGAAAAATAATTCCTGTCAGTGTAGTTTAGCTAAGTCACCTATCAATAGTAGAGAACTTGTGTGTTCTTGCGTATTTAGCCCCAAGAACAGTAACATCTGGGAAAAACCTCATATGAAGTGACTCCTTCTTAGACCCGCAGTTAGACTCAGTATATATTTGTACGACAAAAAGTAGCACAACAGTACAGCCATTTCGCTCGTGTTCCTGAACAGAGTTTTTTTAAACATGAACAAATCTTGCCTTTTCCCTCGTTGCTAAACCCCCGGTTTAAGGTCATGAGAATAATGAAAATGATCGAAAACTAAAAAAGCCCTGGATTGTTTGGGAAATTCTTCTTGTCAGCACCTTAGGAGACATATAGCTAACAGTATGGAGAAAATGCATACCAATGTTGGTGTGTAAAGAGTTAAGGCCTGAATGAAGTTTGTCAGAACCTATTCTTGACATGTTGTTCCTGGGTGGAGAGAGGACTTGTGAGAGTGAAACAATCTGCTAAGGAACACTATACTATGGCTTGGGAAGGAATTTAACCCAGACCCATCAATACACTGACCTTTAGGCAAGCATATGTCAGTCTGTTGGTAATAAATAATCATTAGCGATAAAAGGTTCTCTCCACTGTTATGACTGACTTTCTGAAACATTTATGTTTAATTTTCAGGGGTTTGTTAGAGCTGATCACTCCATCACAGTCAAGAAACTTAAAAAACTTAATACCCAGATTATGAAAGAATTACCTTCTCCAATGAGCGTTATTAGAAACATGTTGAGTGAATGTATTTATTGAGTCATACTTTGTAGTAATCATACTGCTAAAAGATTAATTATTTGATACATTGTATAGGATAGGGCTCTTAAAAAAGGTACAACTTGAGGTCTTTGTATTTGGCAGTGCTTTCAGTAACACTTGATGCTTATAAGAGCTCTTCAAGATCAGTTGTGTAGCATAATACCTGAATAAATCTTGACAGCTTTAATTTGGTAACGAAAAATTAAAATTGACACAAAACTTAAAAGAAGATGTTTTAAAAAGAGGCTGTTGGGGAAGAGTTCATCTGTGTTCCATTCCAAAACACCAGATATTATGAACTTTTTCATTTTTAAACAAGAAAAATTTTAGCTTCTTAAGGGTGCCATGTAGGGAAAGCCACCTATGTAACCTCAAATCTGAATGAAAGCACTGTTTACAAGTTGGCTAGTTATCCTCTATGCATGCACATTTACTGACAGTAAAATGTATCTAGAACTATGGTGCTACATTGGAGATGTAAACAAATCTAAACCTGTATATGAGAAAAAAAAATTATAGAGTTCAAAAGGGACAAATATTATATACTTTGGTGGTAAACATTTTGCTGGTTAGGGCTTCATCAGTACAAAGTTATGCAAACTAAGGCTAGTTAAATTTCTATAATAGGCTGCTAAGGTTTGTTATCCAAACCTGTTTTAGCATGAAATTATAACTAAGATTATAATTGTAATAAACAGTGCTGTACTTCTTCTAGTAGTCAGGTGTATAATGATTAAGATCATAACAACATCATTAGCTTGATCAGTTACACTGCATGTAAAATATGTAATTAAGGAATCAACTTCACCTTACAATATCATGACATTATCCAGCACTTAGGGAAAAAGGAAAAGATAAGTTTAGCTGCAAGACTGGTTGCTATTTTGATATAATACCAAATACTCTTCACTAATTTACCAGAAAATGAACAATTGATGAAGGGACAATTATTACTCAGATGTTTAGAGTGGAGGAAACATTTTTCCATTTGTTTACATAATTATAAAATGATATCCAAGTTTACACTGTAATGTTTCAAACATCTTGATTCAAAAGTGGTTCCATTTCTATTTCACTGTCCTCTGAAGCATGACCATTTTCAGCAGATTTCTTACTTTTATTAACCCACCTCTTCCAATAGAGCCATGAAAAGAATATAGAGATTAAATACATTACTGCTTCTTTCAAAGCTTCATCAGCAGTTTGTCTCCCATGATATGACTGCCCAGCTAGAATTACAACAATAATAAGACCACAGATAGCTAGGGACCCAGCAAAACATGAGGAAAATGACTGACATTTTGTGTTGTTGTCATAAGTAATTGAATACATGCAGGTATAAAATGCAAAGGTTAAGACACCGATAACAAGACAAAGTAGGAGCAGAACAACAAGACCCCCGATAGGATTTAGCATTATACCAACTAAGAGCCAACAAAAATGGTAGGTTGCTAAATTTGCACAAATTATGAAAAAGAATGACTTCCACTTTACAGCGTGCTCCCTTTGATGTCCTTGTTGATGTCCTTGTTGATGTCCTTGTTGATGTCCTTGTTGATGTCCTTGTTGATGTCCTTGTTGTTGTCTTCTCTGGCCGCAACTCCCACAGACTATACACGTCACCACGAAGACCATAACCCCAACACCCATAATGAACGGTTGTATCGCTTCAACGTGCCAAGGAACAACTTCTTTATCATTTCTCTTATTTCTATCAATTTCTTTATCGCTGCTAATTTTATGGACTGTTACCTCTTTTGCTATATATAAACCAACGAGTATTACTAATAAAATCAAACAAAGGAAATCTATCGTATTTTTCTTAATTTTTGACTTCCTTCCTTTTTTGTTTTTGAGCTCGTCCCGTTTTATCGTTGTTTTAAAGGCCAACAATGGCCCAAACAGTGTTGAAAAGAGAACAGAGAGGACTAACATTGCTATTATACGCCAACTGTGTTCTGTAACAGAAGAAATATTTGGTTGATGTCCCTCTGTGATACACTCAGCAGAATTCAGTTGGGGGTCTCTTATTGCTGGACTAACAGCCAGATCTTGAAGCTATGAAACATAAGTCAACTGAGTTAAATCAAACAAAAAGATGATTTTAAACGAGTATGCAGAAAAGAAGTGAGCTATGGTGTCTTGGAAGGTTTTGAAAAATATTTAAAAACACAGAACAAACCTGTTAGTATGACCAGTACCAAGTCACGCGTTCTCGGTCATAATAACAGTGTACATGCCCAGCAAACATGCCAACTCTCCCGAATAGGCCACAAGTCTCAAGGAAAAGACATGAATCTCCCTGACTCTGGCACAATTTGCCAAATAACTCTATGAAGGAAATATGAACTACTCCCCCCGCAGAGATGGAAAGGCAGGAACATTTCATCTCCACTATGGAGAATCGTCACGTTTCTGTTCATGGACTTCAAGGACAATTCTTTTAACTGTTTTTCGATTTTTGATATTTGCGTTCATTTAAGTGACTTCCAGTTTGTGGGAGAGATTGGAGCAAAGATGTCAATTAAGCAAATTTAGACGAGGGCGGGGGTGGGGACTTGGGTTAAAATCGTATATTTCCAGATTTCTCATTTTGCAGAGGATACTAACATTTTCAGTTTCTTATTGATTGATCCATGGATGAAGTTACAGTAACCGAAGTAAAAACTCTACTTTCAATTCTTTTCAGTCTAAAAAAAAGTGTTCATGATAACCAGATGTTTTCTATTTTTAAAGTGCAATGTTTTTTCCTGATTGGTTTTTAATGTTCAATTATACCTTTTTTTTTTTCTATGTTGATACATGATCTAAGTTGGTCAAAGTACTTACAGCAGCTAGAGCGTCTTCGATGTGTTTTTTTAGTTTCCCTTTTGTCACATCACAGCAGGAAAGTGAAATTGTTATGTTAAGCTCCTGTGTTCGACTGGTCACCATGATTGACCCTAAAGACCAAAATTCAAGAACTTTAGCAGGAAGAGCAGCGTACAGGCAAGAAATACTCCACGTGTATTTGGCAGCAGGAGTTGAATTTTTAACTTTGCTGTGGCCGTAGACATTAACAAACACACGAACTGAGGAAGGCCTCTTGGGTGGATAAAGAGCCGACTCGATGTTGAAACTGTTTTCTGATTTTGCCAAGATGTTGTAAACTTCTTCGTAGGTGATTTTGTCACAGGCATCAATAGGATTGACAGCACTTGTACAGTTATTGGTAGCTGTTGTTTGAGACATGTGTTTTGGGAATAAGTGTATTATAACTTGGATGAGGACGAGAAATTTAAGCTCGAATCGGAAAAATGCCATCCTTGACAAACAGTGGAGATTCTAATAGCTAATAGAATCCCTAGGTCAGTTGAAAAATTTCCTGCAAGAGAAGCGGAATGAATACAAATCAGCTTTGTTTGATCCACGTATACTTTTTGAGGCTGATTATTCCGTGTTAGCTACCAAAACACAATATTTTACGCGCGAAACTCGCTTTGATTATTGCTAGAGTTCATCACAGTTTCCATATAGCATGAAGTGTCGAGTTAGTGTATTGCTACTCGCAAAATCATCCAGCACATAAAAAGCCTGTCCCTGAGAGTTATATGGTACCCATTTATATTCCTAGGTGAATAGAGGCTTTAAAACGAATACTGAATGCTTTTTTTCCAAAATATATGTGAATATATTCAAGAAGAATCGGTAGAAGATTTATCGCCAATTAATGTGGAGAAACTAGCTATAATGTGGCTTAAGTGATCGTTACGTTTGCGAAAAGGTAGTTAGCAACAGTTTATCTGTAGTAATTTGTGGTACAAGTCCCTAAATTTTGGCTTGGCGGAGAAATACTTAGTAAATCGGCTGGATGTAAATAATAGGACACGTTCATACTTCCGGTTTCCATGAAATAACAATGTCTAACTCCAATAATTCGTGTCTGTAAGCTTCTATCGTTTCCCATTCTGAATAAAGCCTTTGCTCATCAAAATTTGAAATAAATTCATTTTGATATAAATATTTAAGGGAAAAAATCAGCGCCGAAAACAGCTTAACTTCTTACCTAAACCCTCCTAATTAAACGACTTATGGCTTATCGTAAGCTTGACTGTCCTAATTTAATCTCTCGTGGTTATCACCGATGACAATGGAATTACTAGTTCTAGTAACTAAGACCTAGCAAAAACATTAAATTTTAGACATCAAAATCTCATATTGCGTCTGATAAATTTAAAATGTAAGGCTTTTTCATGGCTAAACTTGTGTCAGCAAACTTTTCAGGTAATAAACAAACTCTCTTAACCCTGATCGTCGTTGATTTTTTGGTAGGCGGACGACAAGCTTACAACTAAAAGAAAAATGTTATGAAACAGGTGGAGAGAACCTTCCCTGTGAAGTAGACTTCCAAACCAAACGAACAAGAGACACCAAAATAAGATATCCAAAATTTGAATTTAAGCCTGTGACGACAGAAGTCGAACGACTACAGATCACTTACTAGGGTGTGAATTTTAATAAGTCACGCTAGATAACTCGGAAAAAAAACGGACGTTGTAAACCATAAACTCATATACTTATATTTATTTATAAGGTCTAAATAAGTAATATGCCTGATCTTTTATGGCTATCCAGTCGATAATTGATCTCAAGTTCAACGGAGAAGGCTGATATCATGAGAAATTTACCTTACCGATAAATAGGCTGAATGCCTCCATATGATTTGACTTATTAGTCAAGAGATATTTTTAGAATTCAGTGTTTACAAGTTGATGATGGTGTTATGACAACTGTAGCCACAGATCAGCTATTGTGAATAACTTGAAGTAAATTTTCGAGCAAATGCAAGCTGACTGATTTTCACTTCGAATTAAAGAAGAATACTTAATTTGTTTTGAGTTTTACAAGTTTATTAGAGGGAAATATATCCAAACGTTATTTAATTAGATTTCCAAAGTAACCAATATATCAGATATAAAATTAAATCTACCATAACTGATCAAATCAGAACAAATTAATTCCTGTCAGTGTAGTTTAGCTAAGTCACCTATCAATAGTAGAGAGCTTCTGTGTTCTAGCCTATTTAGCCCAAAGAATAGTAACATCCTGGAAAAAGTTCATATGAAAAACTTCCTCAACAAAGAAAATGACTCCTTAGATCCGCCGCTAGACTCAGTCTATATTTGAACAACAAAAAGTAGCACAACATTACAGCCATCTCGCTCGTGTTCCTGAACAGAGTTATCTTAAACATGAAAAAATCTTGCCTCTTCTCTTGTTACTAAAAATCTCCCCGACAGATTGTTCTTCCAGTAACAACCCCACTGTTGGAAAAATATCTACGTCATACATTTCCTTAATGATGGCATATTTCCTACACACAACCGCCATTGCCACTAATGTCACTGTGCTTAGTTTCACGTGATGCAACTGATTTCACTGAAGTCTCGCGGAAATCTTTCTACCTTTTGTTAAATGTATGAGTTTCCAGACAAGTGGTTACTCAACGTATGTCATAAGAGAGGCAGTAGGAAATAGTTTTTTCTGCCATTTCACAACTATTTTGACATTTCAAACTCTGCAAACCGATTCAAATCTCTTCTTTGAGCCTACAAATCCTAACTTAAGAGGACTATTGCAAATAAAAGTGGTATTCCATATGGAGACCGAGTTTTAAGCCAACAAATTCAGATTTTGCATCTCTGTGTCATTCCTTGGGGTTTGTGTCTCTTCTGACTTTTGTCTTTTTTCCAGAAGCCTCTTCCAAGACAACCACGAAATGAAGGAACCAAGAGCAGTCACAAGTATGGTCTTCAATGTTTCATCCGCAGTTTCTCTTCCATTAAATGACTGGCCGGCGAACACAATTACTGGAATTAAGACAATAACAGCAAGGAAACCCAACACACCAGGTAATAGAGCATCCAGTTTTTTCACGCCACCTTGTATACAGTTAACTAAAGTAAGATATTCGTGGACAGCATAAGCGAATGAGGCAAAAGTAAAGCATATTATAAGCGTAACAGTCAAACCCCAAGTCGGGTTAAGCATTATGCCAATTAGCATCCAACAGGAACAGAAACAAATGTTGGTTGCACATGCTAAGGTGACCGGTTTAGAAAAAAAGCTCATACCTCCTCCCTCGTCAGCCGACCATGGAAAATAATTCCTTAATTTATCACGGATAGGTGGTAGGCCAATCACTATATTGAATACCACTGTAAACCAGAGAGTAAGTATACTAGGTGCAATGTCCGTGTAAAGGAAAACGTCCTTGTGAAAATTTGCAAAAAGGAAAAGGAGTACCAATTGTTGACTTAAACCAAGTATCGACAACAAAAGACCAAGATAGAAGATAGCCTTAGCAGTATTTTCTATCCTGATCTTTTGCCTGTCTTGCCTGTCTTGCTTGTCTTGCCCGCCTGGCCAACCTACTTTTCTACAATGTTGAAGAAATGAAGTTAACATATAGGAAACTACAACAGCGAAAAGAAATGAACACCAATGGATTGTTTTGATATACACACTGCGTCCTGTAGCCCTTGAGTCTATTCCGTGGCCTTCGATAACACATTCCGCTGTGTTCATCCTTGGATCCCGTTTCTCTGGTGATACGGCAAGATCTTGAAGCTGAAATGTACCAGCAATCGTATATCAAAATTGTTTCAAAAACTCATTAATAATTCATAAGCCCATTAACCTATCAAATGGTAGATAATACATCACGTGCAGTGACTTTATATCGATAAACCTCATCCTTATTAGTATGCGGTGTTTTATCAGATATAAAGACACTGCACGTGACTTATGAATATTAATTAATTATCAACACAGAAACTGACACAACAAATGGTGGGAACATATTTAATGTTCTTTCAACAAATTTCACACAGTAAATTGACTTTTGGACCAAATTAATTAATAGTACAGTTGTGAAATACACATCTAGAAAAATTCTCTATTCCATTAGTACAGTAATCTGGTAAACACGTGTGAGATTTGATTTTCTTGCATACTAATTTAATCCCTAATGTTTTTCTCGTATGCTAATTTCTAACGTTCACAAAAGCATAATTGTTATGAACTCTCTTGACACACGCTTTTCCAAGAATGTTTTTGAAGCCGTTCAAAAAACTCGCAGCACGTGTTTTATCGGGTCAAAAACCCGATAAAACACTCCTGCTCGTTTTTTAAACATTACATAAACTTCAAAGGATGGTCAATAGCTGAGAGACGGTTGTTAGTGAGTTAAGCAATGCCTTTTTCCACCAAGGAATATTGAAGAGTACCGGCCCGTAAAAAATTAAAGGGAAACTTGACAAGGTGTTAGTTATAAATACATGCGATTAACTCGCAACCATCCGTCAATATATGGAAAGTGTGGGTTGCTTGGCTCAAAAGACTTAGCCTTTTTAGCATTAGACTTCAGCTAAGATAATTATTAACGTTGCGTACTCGAAACACCTTTAGAATAATTCAGGACCAAAATCTGTTCAAATTTGCAATTCTCGTCTAGGGGAACGTCCGTGTACCTTATTGCCAATCAAATAATAGCGTTTATTACTGGGATACCTGTGGTAGCCCAGTCATAAAATGCCTTTGTTTTTTTGTCGTCTTTTTTTTTTTACTGGGATACCTGTGGTAGCCCAGTCATAAAATGCCTTTGTTACTGGGATACCTGTGGTAGCCCAGTCATAAAATGCCTTTGTTTTTTTGTCGTCTTTTTTTTTTTTTTTTTTACTGGGATACCTGTGGTAGCCCAGTCTTAAAATGCCTTTGTTTTTTTGTCGTTTTTACTGGGATACCTGTGGTAGCCCAGTCATAAAATGCCTTTGTTTTTTTGTCGTCTTTTTACTGGGATACCTGTGGTAGCCCAGTCATAAAATGCCTTTGAATAAAGGGGTAAGTTTCTAAAGAAACTGTGGTGCTGCGTCGGTGGGAGAGTATAGCAGGTAATTTAGTGTTAACAACTGGGTTGAAAACGTAAATTAGCCACCGTAAAGGGTAAAAAAGCTGACGTTTCGAGCGTTAGCCCTTCGTCAGAGCGATTAGAGGAATTGTGGGTTGTGTGTGGATTTATATGTAGGAAGTGGAGCTACGCCATTGGTGGGAATGTGGTGACGAGAAAACAGGAATAAATTAGTTGAATGAAAAGCGCTCGTTGATTCCGTGGGGATTGAGGGTGCCGATTTGGAATATAAATTTTTGTTCTAGTGTTTTACGGCTTTCCGAACTGCCTAGATGTAAGGAAAGGCCGCAAACTGCCATATGCTGCTTAGAATGATAAGGAAGATTAAAGTGTCTAGCGACTGGTTTGGATGCGTCCTTGTCATTTCTTTCCACATCGCGAAGGTGTTCTCGGAATCGGTCACCCAATCGTCTTCCTGTTTCGCCGATGTATGACTTATTGCAATAAGTGCAAGTTATGCAGTAAATAACATTGGCGGAGGTACACGTAAAGTGATCAATGATCTTAATAGATCTTTTGGGTCCCGATATTTTCTCTACGTTATGAATGAAAGGACAAGTTTTGCATCGTGAGCGAGCGCATTTAAAAGTTCCAGATTGGTCACAGGTTTGAAATGAACTCCTGACTAAAAAGTTGCCTATGTTTTTGTCGCGTTTGAATGAAATAAGTGGGGGTTGCGAAAAGATAGTGCCAGTCTCTGAATCGTTTTGGAGTAATTTAAAATTTTTAAGAATGATAGATTTAACTGCGTGGTTGTGAGGGTGAAATGTAAGAGTAAATGGAATGCGGTCAGTGTTCTCCTTCTCAGCCGTTTGTAGTGCTGCCTGTCGATCGATTAGTTGGGCACGGTGGTAGCCCGCTTGAACGACAGAAACAGGATAGCCGCGTTTATCGAAAAACTGGCTCATTGCCTCTGAATTTTCGGAAAAATCAGAGTCGTCACTACATAAACGGCGAAGTCTGAGAAACTGTGAAAAAGGTATGGAGTTCTTGACGTGTGATGGATGTGAGGATGAATACAACAAGTAACTATGTGAATCTGTAGGTTTGTAGTAAACACTAGTACATAAGCCGTTGCCTTCAATTGAAATTTTGATGTCTAGAAAAGCTAAAGAAGTGTCGGAAATTTGCCAGGTATATTTAAGAGCCGGATGAAAAGAATTGACGGCGGTTATAAATTGAGTGAGCTCCTCCTTGGTAGAGGAGGTAGTGCCTTTGTTTTTTTGTCGTCTTTTTTTTTTTTTTTTTTTTTTTTTTTCCTCCGCCACAAAATGGAAAAATTGCGCAATAGTACCCAGAGGTCATTGGGTCCTCAACACCATGACAACTAACTGTGATCCAATGAGGGTGAAGATGTTCACATGCTGATCACGTGTTATCTTGATGATGATTGACGTTGTCATGCACGGACAGGTCCGGGTCACATGACGAGCACGAGATTTTCTTTTGTCGGTCGTTTTGTATTTCAACGTGTTTGGATTACGATCACCTGAAGCGTCATAGCGCAAACGCTCGAAATACTTACAGACGCATACACAAGTCGTATTGTTCGCGGCCAGTCCACACTAAAAGATGTTATTGAGCAGTAATTTTGGACCGGATTGAGTCGCGAACTGTGTATCCGTTGTAGTTTCTGGTGATTTCTGCCGTTTTAAGCTTGCTTTACCATCACTGTTATTCACATCATCTACTTTTATTGCGTTGGTAAAATCACACAAACCAACTCGCGCACAAAATAAGAAGAGTATATTGAAGGCTTGAAATTATATTACGATCGATTTTCATCAAGAAATGGGCCAGGAATTTTCCACAATAGTGCAAATAATCGTGAAGGCTGATCGAGGAAAAGCGATTGCGTGACGCTCGGTAAGCTGTAAGATGACATGTTATTATTTACCAGACGTAAAAACTCTTCAGATTCTCAGTCTGCATTTTGTACCCACTCTGCAGTCTCCAGTCTATATTTTGTATCCGGTCTGCTGTCTGCATTTTGCACTAACAGGTATCTGTGGCACCAATACAGTTTATTTTTGGTTACATTTATTCGCACAACACACATAATCTACCACAAAATACCTGTATAGCGACGCTTGATCGCCGCTAGCTGGACCGTACGAATCTCACTGATCGACACAACAAATATCGCCCCAATTTCTTTCATGGAACGCCTCCTTTATTAAATGTCGTATTTGACCGTGAAGCTAAAAATAATTGATTCACAAAATTAGGGACAAGAAATTAGCTATAGAAACACTCGAGGTAAATTAAACTTACATTGTTGCCGGATCTGGCGAGAGTTGACACAAAAAGGACCTTTCCTTCCTTCGATAAAAACGACAGACAATTTCTTTCTATTAAACCACGAGTGCTTGCGAAATCGATCGAATTATTGAATTGCACAATAGATCCGTTCTGTTTGGAAATGCGATACCACTTACGGAACGCGTGACGAGGCACCTAGTGTGACTTTTACAGATTATTAATTAAACGATTACTAAATCAAAACAAGGGATAAACCCGTGCCTTAGGGGCACTTACAACCTGTGTGTGAGGTAATTCGACATTTTCGTTCTTTTCCACGTTAATACTCTTCTTTCCTTTTGTAAGAATGTAGACCACAAGTAATCCACCCACCCTACAAAAAATAACTCTTGCATGCATAGCATGCCTATGTTTTGAAATAGGTGTATGCACTTAGCCAGACTTGAGCTCACTATTTCAGTATACTAATCCGACACCCGTAGTATCACTACACTTGATTCCAAGGATCCAGTACCATCCAGGTATCCCAGTTACCCTGCTCACAGGGTCTAGTTTTTTTGTTTTTTTGTTTTTTTCCTCCGCCACAAAATGGAAAAATTGCGCAATAGTACCCAGAGGTCATTGGGCCCTCAACACCATGACAACTAACTGTGATCCAATGAGGTGTTCACATGCTGATCACGCGTGCTATCTTGATGATGATTGACGTTGTCATGCACGGACAGGGCCGGGTCACATGACGAACACGAGATTTTTGCCCATAAAACTATTTTGTCAGTCGTTTTGTATTTCAACGTAATTGGATTACGATCATCTGGAGCATTATGGGGCAAACGCTCAAAATACTTATAGACGCATACGCAAGTCGTATTGTTCGCGGCCAATCCACACAAAAAGATGTTATTGAGCGGTAATTTTGGATCGGACAGAATCGCGAACGCTTGAAAGCCATAAAAGCATTGAATGCCTTGTATGTCTTGTATGCCAAGTATGCCAATGTCTCTAGTTTCTGGCGATTTCTGCCGTTTTAATCTTGCTTTACCATCACTGTTATTCACGTCATTTACTTTTATTACATTGGTAAAATCTGTACAGACATCACACCAACCAACTCGCACGCAAAGTGAGAAGACTATGTTGAAGGCTTGAAATTATATTACGATCGATTTTCATCAAGAAATGGGCCAGGAATTTTCCACAATAGTGCAAATAATCGTGAAGGCGGATCGCAGAAAAGCGATTGCGTGACGCTCGGTAAGCTGTAAGATGACATGTTATTATATACCAGACGTATAAAAACTCTTCAGATTCGTAGTCTGCATTTTGTACCCACTCTGCAGTCTATATTTTGTATCCGGTCTGCAGTCTGCTGTCTGCATTTTGTACTAACAGGTATCCGTGGCACCAATACAGTTTATTTTTGGTTACATTTATTCGTAAAACACACATAATCTACCACAAAATACCTGTGAGTGAGGTAATTCGACATTTTTGTTCTTTCCCACATTAATATTCTTCTCTCCTTTTGTAAGAATGTAGACATCACTCACAATGTTTCAAGTAATCCACCCACCCTACAAAAAAGTAACTCTTGCATGCATAGCATGCTTATGTTTTGAAATAGGTGTATGTCCCTGGCCAGACTTGAGCGCACTATTTCAGTAAACTAGTGTGACACCCGTAGTATCACTACACTTGATTCCAAGGATCCGATACCATCCAGGTATCCCAGTTACCCTGCTCACAGGGTCTAGTTTTTTTTTTTTCCTCCGCCACAAAATGGAAAAATTGCGCAATAGTACCCAGAGGTCATTGGGCCCTCAACACCATGACAACTAACTGTGATCCAATGAGGTGTTCACATGCTGATCACGCGTGCTATCTTGATGATGATTGACGTTGTAATGCACGGACAGGGCCGGGTCACATGACGAACACGAGATTTTTGCCCATAAAACTATTTTGTCAGTCGTTTTGTATTTCAATGTAATTGGATTACGATCATCTGGAGCATTATGGGGCAAACGCTCAAAATACTTATAGATGCATACACAAGTCGTATTGTTCGCGGCCAATCCACACAAAAAGATGTTATTGAGCGGTAACCGTGAGACTGAAGAACAAAATTCAAATGGATGCAAACTGCTTGTGAAGAAAGACGCCATGTTGGATTCACTTGATGCCAGGGAACGTAGCTACGATAACAGTGCGAATGGTATTAATTTCACGATCAGAAAGGTGAATCTTATGTTTGTTTTCATTGTAGTTGTATGGATATTCTTTTTTAATAAATACATGATCCAAAATCCCGTGTTTTTTGTGTATAATGTTATTATGTCAAGTATTGTTTACGCAATTGTCTTGTCACAGGCGACCCAAGGTCACGTTTCGAGAAAGAGCCAACGATTAATTCACGAACGCGTCACGCGTTGTGTGACTCAGAGTAAGTTATTCTAGGAACCGTTGAAAATTTGAACACGTTATCAGGAATAGTATAGGGAACGAAATATGGTCGATTTACAACGATAAGCATTTCGAAATATGAAGATTTTTCTCGTAAAATCAATAAAACTTACTCATACCCTGTGTATCCGTTGTAGTTTCTGGCGATTGTTGCCGTTTTAAGCTTGCTTTACCATCACTATTATTCACGTCATCTACTTTTATTACACTGGTAAAATCTGTACAGACATCACACCAACCAACTCGCGCGCAAAGTAAGAAGACTATGTTGAAGGCTTGAAATAATATTACGATCGATTTTCATCAAGAAATGGGCCAGGAATTTTCCACAATTGTGCAAATTATCGTGAAGGCTGATCGCGGAAAAGCGATTGCGTGACGCTCGGTAAGCTGTAAGATGACATGTCATTATATACCAGACGTAAAAACTCTTCAGATTCTCAGTCTACATATTTTACCCACTCTGCAGTCTATATTTTGTATCCGGTCTGCAGTCTGCTGTCTACATTTTGTACTAACAGGTATCCGTGGCACAAATACAGTTTATTTTTGGTTACATTTATTCGTACAACACACATAATCTACCACAAAATACCTGTGTGTGAGGTAATTCGACATTTTCATTCTTTCCCGCGTTAATAATCTTCTTTCCTTTTGTAAGAACGTAGACCACTTACAATGTTTCAAGTAATCCAGCCACCCTAGAAAAAATAACTCTTGCATGCATAGCATGCCTATGTTTTGAGACAGGTGTATGCCCTTGGCCAGACTTGAGCTCACTATTTCAGTATACTAGTCCGACACGCGTAGTATCACTACACTTGATTCCACGGATCCAGTACCATCCAGGTATCCCAGTTACCCTGCTCACAGGGTCTAGTTTTTTTTTCCTCCGCCACAAAATGGAAAAATTGCGCAATAGTACTCAGAGGTCATTGGGCCCTTAACACCATGACAACTAACTGTGATCCAATGGGGTGTTCACATACTGATCACGCGTGTTATCCCTCAACACCATGACAACTAACTGTGATCCAATGATGTGTTCACATGCTGATCACGCGTGTTATCTTGATGATGATTGACGTTGTCATGCACAGATAGGGCCGGGTCACATGACGAACACGAGATTTTGCTTATAAAACTCTTTGGTCAGTTATTTAGTATTTCAACGTATTTGGATTGCGATCTCCTGGAGCATTATAGCGCAAACGCGCAAAATACTTACAGACGCATATACAAGTCGTATTAATCGCGGCTACTCCACACTGAAAGATGTTATTGAGCGGTAATTTTGGAACGGATTAAGTCGCGAACGCTTGAAAGCCATGAAAGCCTTGAATGCTTTGTATACTAAGTATGCCAATGTCTTAGTTGAAAAACGTTCACTTGTTGTAAAAAGCAAAATCTGAAATCTGAAACCAAACTGCATTTACTCTATGCAATCTATTGAACAACGCTACTACCGTGAGACTGAAGAACATAACTATATGGGATGCAAACTGCTTGTGAAGAAAGACGACATGTTGGATTCACTTGATGGCAAGGAACGTAGCTACGATAACAGTACGAATGGTATTAATTTCACGATCAGAAAGGTGAATCTTATGTTTGTTTTCATTGTAGTTGTATGGATATTCTTTTTTAATAAATACGTGATCCAAAACTCTGTGTTTTTTTGTATATAATGTTGTTATGTTAAATATTGTTTACGCAATTGTCTTGTCACAAGCGGCCCAAGCTCACGTCTCGAGAAAAAACAACGATTAATTCATGAACGCGTCACGCGTTGTGTGACTCGGTGTTAAGTTACGAGAGGAACTGCACGTTATAAGGAATAGTACAGGGAACGAAGTACGGTCGATTTACAACGATACATATTTCGATATATGAACATTTTTCTCGTAAAATCAATAAAACGTACTCATACCCTGTGTATACGTTGTATTTTCTGGCGATTTCTGCCGTTTTAAGCTTGCTTTACCATCACTGTTGTTCACATCATCTACTTTTATTACGTTGATAAAATCTGTACAGACATCACACCAACCAACTCGCGCGCAAAGTAAGAAGACTATATTGAAGGCTTGAAGTAATATTGCGATCGATTTTCATCAAGAAATGGGCCAGGAATATTCCACAATAGTGCAAATAATCGTGAAGGCGGATTGCAGAAAAGCGATTGCGTGACGCTCGGTAAGCTGTAAGATGACATGTTATTATATACTAGCAGGTAATTTAGTGTTAACAACTGAGTTGAAAACGTAAATTAGCCACCGTAAAGGGTAAAAAAGCTGACGTTTCGAGCGTCAGCCCTTCGTCAGAGCGATCTTATCTTCGTCAATCGCTCTGACGAAGGGCTAACGCTCGAAACGTCAGCTTTTTTACCCTTTACGGTGGCTAATTTACGTTTTCAACCCAGTTGTTAACACTAAATTACCTGCTATACTCTCCCACCGACGCAGCACCACAGCTTCTTTAGAAACTTACCCCTTTATTATATACTAGACGTTAAAACTCTTCAGATTCTTAGTCTGCATTTTGTACCCACTCTGCAGTCTGCAGTCTATATTTTGTATCCGGTGTGCAGTCTGGCACCAATACAGTTTATTTTTGGTTACATTTATTCGCAAAACACAGTCTACCACAAAATACCTGTGAGTGAGGTAATTCGATATTTTCGTTCTTTCCCACATTAATATTCTTCTCTCCTTTTGTAAGAATGTAGACATCACTCACAATGTTTCAAGTAATCCACCCACCCTACAAAAAAGGAACTCTTGCACGCATAGCATGCCTATGTTTTGAAATGGGTGTATGCCCTTGGCCAGACTTGAGCGCACTATTTCAGTATACTAGTCCGACACCCGTAGTATCACTACACTTGATTCCAAGGATCCAGTACCATCCAGGTATCCCAGTTACCCTGCTCAAAGGGTCTAGTTTATTTGTCGTCTTTTTTTTTTTTTTTCCTCCGCCACAAAATGGAAAAATTGCGCAATAGTACCCAGAGGTCATTGGCCCTCAACACCATGACAACTAACTGTGATCTAATGTGAAGTTTATATATGAAATAATCCATATTTATTGTTTTTTTAGAGGGCACGGTAACGAATCTTGCAATCTGATTGGTTCTTTACCCGGTCAGTATTTTCCTATCTCTGCCCACGGGCCACGGTAACGCTTTCGTGAGTCGCCGAGTACATCCCAACTTTCGTTGTCATTTTTCATAAATATACCTCGTTTTCCGGCTGGGCAGTATTTTTAAGCAAACACGTCGGTCACTACCTCAAGCCGATAAATAACTTGTGAATCCTCTCTTTTCTCTCTATCAAATCACTTTAGTTGACAGAAAAATATTGGTTTCAGGATGAATTTGTATAAACAATAGTGTCATTACGTTGGTTGACAAGCGGCCTAAAAACCGTCTGCAATTAATTTTAATCGTTCACAAAAAGTACCTAGAAAGTTGAAACGTGAGGTATTTGGTTACAGTTCAACTGAACGATGGAACTTTCATTCATTTAATATCTGAATTTTCTCGAGCAATTTGTTCATAGTGAAAGAGCGAGCGAAGTTTTAATTTAAGTTCTACAACAATTATACGCTCCTGGTGAGTCTTTCCAATTCCGTTCAATTTAGACATTTGTACCGTAAATTGCATAACAGAAATTGAAGGAATTTTTTGAGAAAAGGCTGCATTACATTCCCTTGTGTCTCATTGGAGTGTGCCGTTCGAATTTAGTTTTTGTGAAGGAAAGATCAGAGTTAAACACGCCATTACAGCAAACAAACGGGCAAACTCTCACAACTTCAAAATAAAAAAAATTGAATTTACTCACAATTACTTTCCTCGCCGTTTACTTAATGAACAGAGGTAAATCTTCATACATAAATGAATGGTCGATGAGAGTGAATAATACTTTCCGTTAGATCATTGACTGATTTTGAAGAAAACATTGTCTTGACAGCCCTTGCCAAACTAGTTCTGTTGTTTTTCAAATTTTCCTACGCTTTTTTTTTTTTTTCTTGCGCGCTCTCTAATTGATAGGTGTCAGATTGTGACAGATACTTGTAAAAATAATGTTTCAAAGTTTGTTTGGAAGCCTTTTAAATCACCTTTATCGTTACGGAAATGAAAATGTTTCGCTGAGGCATCTCTCTTTAATTTGCATCACCTCTATTTTAACTACCATTTACTCACTCAAAAATTGTTCAGTTTATGGAAGATCTTGCCGTATTTACGGCCCTAAATCATTCGGGTTCTTTCGGAAAGAATTTCGTCAAGTTTAAAAACAATAAATATGTTATTTACCGGCTAAGGGTCGGTCCGTATGGTGAAAAACTGTGACCTCGGTCTTGAAAATGCTGCCCTCGGCCTACGGCCTCGGGCAGAATTTTCAAGACCGAGGTCACAGTTTTTCACCATACGGACCTCCCAGCCGGCAAATAACATATATTTGTACTGCGGTTGTAGATGAAAGTGAAATGTGATCATCGCAGTAAATTTTCCAATTTAAGCAATTGGAAAGAAGAAGCCTGAAAAAAATCAGGAGTTCAACGGGATTCGAACCCGTGACCTCCGCGATACCGGTGCGATGCTCTACCAACTGAGCTATGAAGCCACACATTGGGAGCGAGGTCAATTTATTGAGTTCATATCTTCCCGTGCAGTGAAATGATGTGAAGTTTATATATGAAATAATTCATATTTGTACTGCGGTTGTAGATGAAAGTGAAATGTGATCATCGCAGTAAATTTTCCAATTTAAGCAATTGGAAAACATCATTTCACTGCACGGGAAGATATGAACTCAATAAATTGACCTCGCTCCCAATGTGTGGCTTCATAGCTCAGTTGGTAGAGCATCGCACCGGTATCGCGGAGGTCACGGGTTCGAATCCCGTTGAACTCCTGATTTTTTTCAGGCTTCTTCTTTCCAATTGCTTAAATTGGAAAATTTACTGCGATGATCACATTTCACTTTCTTTTAACTGTGATCTAATGAGGTGTTCACATGCTGATCACGCGTGTCATCCCTCAACACCATGACAACTAACTGTGATCCAATGAAGGTGTTCACATGCTGATCACGCGTGTTATCCCTCAACACCATGACAACTAACTGTGATCCAATGAAGGTGTTCACATGCTGATCACGCGTGCTATCTTGATGATGATTGACGTTGTCATACACGGACAGGGCCGGGTCACATGACAAATACGAGATTTTTGCCCATAAAACTCTTTTGTCAGTCGTTTTGTATTTCAATGTGTTTGGATTACGATCATCTGGAGCATTATGGCGCAAACGCTCAAAATACTTATAGACGCATACACAAGTCGTATTGTTCGCGGTCAATCCACACATAAAGATGTTATTGAGCTGTAATTTTGGAACGGACTGAATCGCGAACGCTTGAAAGCCATGAAAGCATTGAATGCCTTGTATGTCTTGTATGCTAAGTATGCCAATGTCTTAGTTGAAAACGTTAACTCGTTGTAAAAGGCAGAATCTGAAATCTGAAACCAAACTGCATATACTCTATGCAATCTATTGAACAACACTGCTACCGTGAGACTGAAGAACAAAATTCAAATGAATGCAAACTGCTTGTGAAGAAAGAGGCCATGTTGGATTCACTTGATGCCAGGGAACATAGCTACGATAACAGTGCGAATGGTATTAATTTCACGATCAGAAAGGTGAATCTTATGTTTGTTTTCATTGTAGTTGTATGGATATTCTTTTTTAATAAATACATGATCCAAAATCCTGTGTTTTTTGTGTATAATGTTATTATGTTAAGTATTGTTTACGCAATCGTCTTGTCACAGGCGACCCAAGGTCACATCTCGAGAAAGAGCCAACGATTAATTCACGAACGCGTCACGCGTTGTGTGACTCAGAGTAAGTTATGCTAGGAACCATTGAAAATTTGAACACGTTATTAGGAATAGTATAGGGAACGAAATATGGTCGATTTACAACGATAAATATTTCGAAATATGAAGATTTTTCTCTTAAAATCAATAAAACTTACTCATACCCTGTGAATCCGTCGTAGTTTCTGGCGATTGTTGCCGTTTTAAGCTTGCTTTACCATCACTATTATTCACGTCATCTACTTTTATTACATTGGTAAAATCTGTACAGACATCACACCAACCAACTATGTTGAAGGCTTGAAACTATATTACAATCGATTTTCATCAAGAAATGGGCCAGGAATTTTCCACAATAGTGCAAATAATCGTGAAGGCTGATCGCAGGAAAAGCGATTGCGTGACGCTCGGTAAGCTGTAAGATGACATGTTATTATATACCAGACGTAAAAACTCTTCAGATTCTCAGTCTGCATTTTGTACCCACTCTGCAGTCTATATTTTGTATCCGGTCTGCAGTCTGCTGTCTACATTTTGTACCAACAGGTATCCGTGGCACCAATACAGTTTATTTTTGGTTACATTTATTCGCACAACACACATAATCTACCACAAAATACCTGTTTGTGAGGTAATTCGACATTTTCATTCTTTCCCGCGTTAATAATCTTCTTTCCTTTTGTAAGAATGTAGACCACTTACAATGTTTCAAGTAATCCACCCACCCTACAAAAAAATAACTCTTGCATGCATAGCATGCCTATGTTTTGAGACAGGTGTATGCCCTTGGCCAGACTTGAGCTCACTATTTCAGTATACTAGTCCGACACGCGTAGTACCACTACACTTGATTCCACGGATCCAGTACCATCCAGGTATCCCAGTTACCCTGCTCACAGGGTCTAGTTTTATTTTCATTTCTCCATACTTGCTAACTAGCGGAGGAACAAGAGTGCTGAAGGCAGCTCTTTTAATCAGTTTCCTGATGTTTCCAAATTAAGGGAGAAAACAATACACTTACCGATGCAAGAGCTCTTTTAATCCTTTCTTTAATTATTGTCCTTCTTTCATCCTCCTTCTTTGACACATTACAGCAGAAATATGGAATAGTTATATTCAGTGTTTGAGTCCGAGGCGTCACAAGGATGGATCCGAGGGACAAAACTTCCAGCATGAGTGGTGGGACAGCAACATACAAACAGAAAAGGCTCCAAGTGTATGGCACGATGAGGTTTTCTGTCTCGTTAGGACCATGTAAATTTACAAACACACGGACAGAAGAAGGCCTCCTCGATGGATATATAGCTGACTCAATATTAAAACTGTTTTCTGACTTTGCCAAGCTGTTATAAAGCTCTTCATACGTGTGGATGCATGAGTGGGAATTAGGTGAGTTGTCGCAGTTATCGCTGAAATCTGCTCCAACTTTATGTCGACCAAAAACCAGCACCAGTTTGATAAGAGTAACCACAGCAAACCTGAACCACTGAGGAGACATGCTTGAATATCTTGATGCTTCTTCTTTTCTGTCTGATCAGTTTGTGAAAGCATATGACAATATTCCGTTAATTGGCCACGCTACTTGATTTCATTTGAATACTTTGGGTTATGTACGCATTTAAAAAAAATGCCTACGCAAGCTATTCTTGCTCAAAGTGGGTAATGAACTTTCCCTTTCAAAAATAGCTTTAAATAAATTATTGTTTATATTTAAAGAATAACACATAGTTACAGTTGCCTGCGCCCTCCTTGAAGCTGCATGAATTGTAAACGGTAATGCCTGATTTGCGCGTCCTTATTTGTGCTTGTCTTAATCGTGACAGACGTTCGCTATTACGGACTTTGCTGCCCCTGATATCAATTCCATTCTTGAGAGAATTTTGACCCCAAGAAATGGCAGAAATCGTTATCTCTATTTATTTTCACATTTCTTATTGTGACGCTTGCGACTAAAGACGAAACTTGGAGGGGTGTTGCTAGGCATGTTTTCTAAGTGTCGCTGATGTGGGGACTATTTTACCGGTCGTAGTGAAACCACGAAAACCAAGATGACTATTAACGGTGTTTATTTAGAACACGATCACGATCGTAAACTGAAATTACAATAATATTATAACGAATGCATGAATCTACTTGAATTGGTGCGAAAGGCATGAAAGAAACGCTTTACGCGCCTATGTCGATAACGCGATTAAAATAACAACAATTAACGTGAATTAACATAAACAAATCATAAAAGGCTAAATTAAAACTACTCGAGATTCAAAGATCGGCTACACGATGACCATTTGCGGCTGATTAACAGCCCAAAGACTAAAATGTGGGCGTTGCTGTGCGAGCGTCTAGTTATTTCAAATACTCCTTTGATTTCAAGATAATTAGTTGTACTATTGAACAACACAGTACATATGTGCGTTATCGCCCAAGGTGAAAAACTGAACTTAAACATATTGAAATAAAACTAACAAAATCACTTACATATCGGTCCCGCTTGTGCCAAAGGTTTGGAACGAAAGAAAGACGGTACTGCTGTTCAAGGCGAAATCTTGCGAAACTCTGGCTTAAAGGGACGCTAACTTAGCTTTTATATGCGCTTGGTGACGCTAAAAGATCCGATTACAAACCAATAGGAAACAGATAAACATTGTAACTACGATCGTAACTAGGCACACAAAGTAATTGATAATTGATCTAATCAAAAAACTGTTTTTTTGTTCGATATCCTTAACACTTATGTTTAGCAGTTACTGATTTTAAATCAAACTCGCGTATACATGATATCCTGCATCGCTGCGCAAACAAAGAGGTTGCCAATCGTCTATGTTATGTTATGTTATCGTTATTTGAGCTCCAAGGCAAGCATACTTACTTAACAAAAATCATGATATAAGGAGGAAAATACCTTTGTGTGAATTACGCAGTAGGTTTGATTTACGACTCAGCGATGTGCTCGATAAAACTGACAAGAAACGCAGAATACAATATTCCCACTTTGACGGCTGCGACCATCGGAGTTGAACAGATGGAGTGCATTTGAATAATTAGTCACCGTAGATTTCTAGAAAGCGGAAGTCATAGAGTGAACTCCCTGCTTTGGCGTGTGTAAATATGATTAGATTTAAGAGTAACAAAGAGGAGTATAGCTACTCTACTCTCACCATTCCGGAGCTTTGCAGCTTGGGTCTCTTAACTGTACCCGGTAAACTCGTATAAACACTGATTATAGTTCATACTGCCGCCACGGAAGTGCCTTGAGAAGCAACTGAGTTTTATTCCTGCATATCTGTTCTGAACTGCAGCGGAAAAAGTTTAAAAATAAATATTCTCTTCTCTTTGTTTTGTACCTACTTTTTTCCGCCCATGCATTCTTATCCTGAGATCACAATATTTCTAACAGAATTTAAGATGCTTAGATAATCCTCGATTAAATGTGTGTCAGCGCTCATTGCAAACTTTGCCAATGAGTCCAGAGTTTATACGTAACGGAGATAAAATTTTTCTCAAATTTTGAAGATTGATTTCTAATAACCCATTTCTCGAGACCGTGGTGTATTTGGTCAAGATGGCACAAACCTTTCCCATCTCCTAGCCGCAGCCAACAATCGATGGATCCTCGCTGACAATATGAAGTTTTCTTTAAACAATTTCAGGAATTAAATTTGATGATTTAAGCGGCAATATGTCGGTAGCAACCCGATCAGAAGTCGAGGCCTCAATTACATCAGCAAATTTGTGTCGATGTTTATATGACGCCAAAGTTAAAGTTAGAACGGTGTCTGGCGACTGATCCAGAAAATACTGTATGTTCTTTCAACCTCACCCCAACTATAAATTTTGGTTTTAAAAAGGTGAAATAGGCATGTTGAGCTTTCGAGTCTGAGGCGTTGCAAGGATAGAAGGACAAGTCTTCCAGTATGAATGGTGGAAGAGCGACAGGAATAGCACTTAGCGGTGCAATGTATGGGGTTTTATGTTTTTCGGGGCCATGTTAACACACATACGCGGACAGAAGAAGGCTTCGTGCGTGAATAACTGATAATGGGACAGTTTCCACGAAATAAAAATGAAGATATATTACTCGATACTAAACTCTAGGGTCCTCTGGCGTATCGGAATTATTGAATTAAAGCCGGAATAACCAGTTTTCTGGTTTTCTATTTCGCAGGCTATTCGGCTTTGTGAGCTTAGCAACGTCACATGGCACAAGAAACTAAGTTAATTTCTGGTTTTGTGACAAGCAGTGAGCAACCGAAGGCCAATTGTTGCCAGTTCAGTGTATCATCGATACTTGCCCACTGAAAACCTGCACCAAACTGTAAGTATGAAGACTAATTCAGTAAGACTAATTTGCGCTCAAAAATGCTATTGTGAGCTCCGACTTCTCCTTATGCACTTGATGAGAAACAATAAGAGTGGTTTTCAAACATTAAGGCAAATTTATTCGTTAACATATCCAACTGACATTTTATAAGAAAGTAGGAATGCCAAGAGCTATTTATCTAACTAACTAATGAGCTTCTATTAATTTGAGTAATTTCGATTCATTTATTGCAAATTAATCTTTAAAAGTCTTCCGATATATGAAGTTTATTTAATTCCAGGAACATGTCTTTTCTCCACGTGTCAACACTAGTTAACTAACTACATACTAGAAGGTGGGTAGACTCCACGCAAATATCATGCAAAACGAGAAAAATATCTTGCGATACTGAAAGGTTATCGGCTGTAATTTACAACCGATTCAAATGCTGAGGGAGGAGGGGGGGGGGGGTGACAGCCGTTTAGATAGCAAATATTCCATTTGGTATTCTGTCCAGTGTTAAACGAGCGACAAACATCTATTGTTATCTCGGTATCTCTGTCCCTTTTTATCCAGTTTAACGGCGTAAATACTACAAAAAATATCATCGACGGATGCGTTGTCCTTGGTTCCGCACGTATACAATCGACGTTTATGCATGCAGTTATCATTTCAGTTCTTCTAAGCATAAGTTCATTCCTGTCCCTCTTCATCTACTATTTCAAGATCAAAGTACTAAAATTCTTTGTTAGTCGTCGAGAGGGGGTTCAGGTATAGACAAGGGCGACGTTTGACGACCGATTGTAAATTACGCGAGATGGATGATTTCTTCTGCGAGAGATGTTCCGAAGTATGTCCACGATAGCGTGTCGAATGTGTCTCATCTTCCAGCAGTAAATGACAGGGTTCAAAGATGAATTAAGATACATGAGAGTCAGAGAGAATGGATAAAAATCTGTAAAAAGGAAACTCATGTCACTGGTTCTAAAACCAGCAATGCCGATGGTAAAGGGCAAATAACAAACTAAAAACACCAGATATACATAAAATACACCAACTGTGGATTTAACGAGGGCAGCAAAATTTGTCATTTCCCCAGTTTGAGCAACTTCTTTTACTTGCTCGGACTGAATCTGATTCTTGTGCCGTCGAACAATTAAATATATTTTGACGTACACCACAAATGTGAGAATAAAGCCAATAGCTGAAAAAACTACAGTAATGAGCTTCCTCATAAAAAACGATCCCCACAATATTATTAACGAAAAAAATACACTGGACACCCATTGGGAGGCCACAACAATTACAACACGCTTGTGAGTCACAAGCTCCTGGTATCTGAGATGAAGATGAACAGCTAAGAACCTGTCTACACTTACAGCCACAACACCAAGGAACGAAGCAGATGAAAACAAAAGACATGAAATAATCCAAGCTCGGTAAGCGTTGCAGCTTGGATTGTCCAGTTGAAGCCACTTGCTCAGAGAGAAAGTGTAAAATGGTTGAACAAATAAACCGACTCCAACATCAGAAACTGCAAGACTTAGCAGCAAAGTTCAATGTTGAACATAATAGTGGTAAAATTTGAAAAATTATTGAAGACACAGTTAACAATGAAAGTCGTGCGAAGCTCTCTCAAGTCAGAATGAGCGAGGCGAGACTGCAGAAGGCCGGCACAAAACGATTCATTCATCATGATTAACCCATGAAAGATGCCTCACGATCGTTTATCGGCAATTTCCATTTCACTTTTTTTCGTCAGTTCGATGGTTCATTTGTCTCTCTTCTTACTTCACAAAAGTTATACTGTTAATCATATAAACTGGCCTTTCCATATGTTTATGGAGTTGTTTTATGAAGCTTTAAGATATTCTTGTCTCACTGTCCAGCTGTGTCCATCTTGCAAGATGCGGACCCAGCGATCAGGGTTTTGAGATAGTTTTGTTTATTTTCAATCTCCAAGAAAAGATTGCACGATATATCTCAGATAATTAACAGAAGAGGGGTTTTTTCCAAAAGAAAAATAATTAAGAAATTAATTTTAACTGAATACTGGCAGTACTGGCATCGTCTTTCTTTCTTTCTTTTTGTCAAGAGAATAAATGACAAATTGACTATTTTTAGTTGCCTTCTGATGCAGAAACCCTCAGTTATAAGGATTCTAATTTACCAGCAGTGATAAAGAAAATAATATTCTTCCTCACCTGACTGGCAAGAAATTGAAAATTGAAAACCAGAGCGTTTGCGTCATCAGTCATCAATCTGTCTTCTCTAAGTGAAACGAAGATGTATTTATTTCAGTTTATAAATGCTTCTGAAGAAGTGATTAAGAAAAATATTTAACTGTAAAAAATTGCGATGAAACTTTTCTTAAAAACATTGTAAGATTGCTAAAAAATTACGACGTTTCGAAGTTGGCTAAACGTCATTATTAAGTCAAAAAAAATATTTGTAAGTTGCAGTCTATATATACCAAAATAACAACGGGTGATGAAAAGCTATGCCGTAAGAAAAGAACAATAGTTATTTAAAAAAAAAGTTTGGCACGTATGGAGTCCGTCTGGATATCTAAATTAGGCTTGAGATTCTTGATAAACAGCATTTCAAAGACTAAACAATCAAATTTTCTCTGGCACTTTCTTAAAACTCTAAATTGGTTTTCTTTCAAGAGGTGGTTGCTACCGTGAGCTTCCACGAAATTTCGACCGATTGCCGAATATTTGTGCTCAGCAATGCGTTGATGAAGATGTCGGGCTGTGTACCCGACATAATCTGCATCGCACAGATCACAAGAGAAACGATAAACAACACATTGTCGATTCACAATTGACAGCTTGATTTCTTTGGGTTTAAGATCTTTCCCCAATTTCTTGCTCACAAAAACAGGCTGCAATATAGGGAGAATCTTATAACCGAGATCGAGCATCTGCTTCCCAACCGCATTAGGGGCTACTTTGAATGGAAGACTAATTCTTACTGTACTTCTATCATCGGTGTTCCTTTCCGCTGTGCCTGCCGGAGCATTTCTGAAACGAAAATTATTGATAGCGGAATCAATAAGGCCCATGGGGTTGTAGAGACGACTGAAAATAGAGCGCAATTTGACACTTTCTGCATTAAAAGCCTCTGTGGTAGACGGTAGGGCATAGGTCGGTGCATCATTGTCTCTAATAAAGAGTCTCTAGAGCGTTTATCGGTGTGACTGTAGAAGTGTAAGAGCAAACCAGTGTTTGCTTGTTTTCGGTAAACTTGAGTTTCAAGGACTCCATACGTGCCAAAATTTTTTTCAAAATTACTATTGTTCTTTTCTTACGGCATAGCTTTTTATCACCCATTGTTATTTTGGTATAGCCCACTTTGGAAAAGAGCGGTAGCCTGGAACCGAAGTCGCCGTGCAAGCGCTTATGGGACTGTTTGGGGGGACGTAAGTAAAACAAAAACATGGCGGAATTTAGCGCGGAATGTAGTAGTGACAGCAAGGTTTTAACAGAGCAAAATAGCGATAAGGTCGAAGTTATCGAAAGAAACAAATCTGACAGCGTAAAGCTAAGAGAGGAAGATGTACCAGGAGCAATTTTACCTCGGGAAATACCAGAAGAATGCACCGTGAAACAGCTGCAGCGATGGCTTCTTTGCCGTGGAGCTAAAACAACTGGAAAGAAAATGCAACTTGTTCAAAGGTAAGAAAGCTTTGAAATTATTCGAGAACTCTTATTATTGCCCCCTGTGCTTTACATTACGATGCTAGTCGACAATTTTCTGAGAACATCGTTAATACGTTCGTGTTTTGTCTATTGTGTTTCAGGGTAAAAGACTATATTGCTGGTGGCCTAAGCTCGAAGATAAAGGACCCTGATGGTGGAATCCATTTGGCTAAAGCTAAGGCAGACCTGGGACTCATTGAAGAAATTAACGCTAAAAAACTCAAAGAAAACTTTCCAGTGGACGGATTTACAGAGGATTTGAATATTTTACCTGCTATATCATTTGGTACAATATGGAGGTACATGATTGAAGAGAGTGATGCTAAGAAGCAATTATCCACAGCAAAACCTCTTGTCAAGGGATACAATTTTTTTAAATCTGGCCATGTCCTTAGCATTAAATGCAGGGAATCTGACGGAAAGTTTTATGTTAAAAGTCAAGTTCTTCCATCAATGAAAAAGACAGTGTTGTATAATTGCTTGATTGTTTTCAACAAAGATGGCAGTGTAGTAACAGCTTATGATGGTTGCCCAGCTGGAGTTGTAATTTACTTTGTGTGTATGGCTTTTTTTAACAGAAGGAGCTCAAATACACAGATTATAATACATAATAATCAAAGTCTGAGTGAACAATCTTGCATATTATTGAAGATGAGGCAAATCAAGAAAGGTTATTAAATAAGATTCCACTATCTGCTTGGAGAAAAACATTGCTTTATGTACAAGTAGAAAGTGAAAAATTGTTGTATGGTTCCAGAAAGTCCATACTCACCCAATGAAAGGGCTTCAAAAATCTGAGGGGAGGGGGACCCAACAGCCAAAGTTTATTAGGGAAAATATGAAGGCAAACTAGAAATTCCGGGGGGGGGGGCGGCGGGGGTTGGAAGGGTTTAAATGAAAAAACCCTCCTATGGGGAAGTATGGACATTTCTGGAATCATGCATTACACTTTAATCAATGAGAGGTGGTAAAAAGTTTGTAAGTGCCCCTATGATTATAAACATGTCACTAGCAATAGGAGCCAATGTTAAAGGAATTCTGCTGTCAAAAATATGCCAGTTTTTCATCCTTTCAATACATCTCTCAACATGTATTCTCAGGCTAGCAATTTTTTTGTTGTGTGTCATTTCTTCTCTGTGGAACTGAGTTTTTCCTTTAAGAAAAGAAGGTATGTTTACAGTAACCCCTTTTGCAGCAAAGTCATCTTGTATGTCAAAGCCTTTGTCTGCCATGACATCGTCCCCAGGATGCAAGTAGTCAATCACATGAGACATTTTGGTAAGCTCCTTGTCACTTATGCTACCAGTGTAAAGCTCGCTTAAAAATCCCAGGGCTCCAGTGGGCGAAAGACCAACTAGTCCTTTCATAGTTGTTGTTCCTTTATACGAGGAATAACACACTGACTGCATGTCAAGTGATGAGGGGCTCTCTGCTCGAATTTCAACAGCATCAATAATTAGAACTGTCCTTGGATAAAGTTCCTTGAAAATGTTTGGCATGAACTGATGTAGAAGCTCTCTCCTGGGGAGGCAAATTAAAGGCTCCAGTTCAATCCTCATAAACCGAATCCAAGTGTTAAACACAACAGAAACAGTAGTTTAAATTAAATCTGTGTGCAAGATCCTTTTGAAACAAGCCAAGCCTAAGTCTCATTAAAGTCAAAACAAACTCTTCAAATAAAGTCAATGCTCTGGGCCTTCCAAGCTTTTGCTCTGAACCACTGTCTTTCTTTTCGTAACTGCCATAGTTCAGGTTCTGAGCCTTCTGACTAACCAGGTCATAAAGGAGCATAAGTGCATCCCAGTGGGGAAGGCCTGTGTAAAATTCGACATCTTCAGGGCTGTCCTTAAATTTTACAATGTCAAATTTCTGATTTTTCGTTACATGCTGAAGTCTCTTTAACTCCCTTGATAACTCGTCTCTCTCCCTTGCCAACCTTTCCTTTTCCTCTCTCATCTCTTTAAGTTCGGCTTCCATTCGATCCAGCATTTCTACAGTCATTTCAGTTTGTGTCGCTGCATCGCAAAAAGAGGCCGGAATGGACTCCTCGTGATCAATTTCAATAAGAGTCCCTTCGTCAATTTCGGTAGAAGATCCCACGTCCACTTTTCTTTTCTTGCTTGCTGTATTTGCAGTCGCTTCCGTTCTGGACAAAATCCGTCGCTCCTTTTCCTTCTTGCTCCAAGGAAATATCGATGGAAGGTGAGTTCTGCTGAGCTTACTACCTCCAGTCCAATGCGCAGAGCAAACGCGTGTACTGTCGGACTCTATCTTCAAATTATCATTTCTTAGTAAACGGACATATTCTCTGCGAATACTTTCATCTTTTGGAATTCGATAAAACGTCAATCCGAAGGAGTTTCTGAAATTATTGGTGCACAAAGGCACACAACAACTTACGTGCTTGGGCATAATTCAAGATGGCCGACTTGAGCGTCCCCCCAAACAATCCCATAAGCGCTTGCGTGGCGACTTCGGTTCCAGGCTACCGCTCTTTTCCAAAGTGGGCTATATATAGACTACATATGAATGTTGTGCCGCGTAGCACTGGGAACACAAATGGTGAAACAGAGAATTAACTCTGAAGTGTAAATTAAAGTGCTATTTAAACCCATGAATAACCCATTGGGCGTTAGCCCTAATAAAGGGAAACAGGGAACCACACGAGGCAAAGAAAAAATCTTTTGACCTCGGTGGGAATCGAACCCACGACCTCCGGATTAGATCTACCGTTACTCTGCCGACTGAGCTACGAGGTCGCACAGAGAAAGTCGGGGACGATTTAGGATGGTGCGATCTGTGCGACCTCGTAGCTCAGTCGGCAGAGTAACGGTAGATCTAATCCGGAGGTCGTGGGTTCGATTCCCACCGAGGTCAAAAGATTTTTTCTTTGCCTCGTGTGGTTCCCTGTTTCCCTTTATTAGGGCTAACGCCCAATGGGTTATTCATGGGTTTAAATAGCACTTTAATTTACACTTCAGAGTTAATTCTCTGTTTCACCATTTGTGTTCCCAGTGCTACGCGGCACAACATTCATATGTACCCTTACTTTCTCTTCGCCGCGATTCACCATCCTAAATCGTCCCCGACTTTCTCTGTGCGACCTCGTAGCTCAGTCGGCAGAGTAACGGTAGATCTAATCCGGAGGTCGTGGGTTCGATTCCCACCGAGGTCAAAAGATTTTTTCTTTGCCTCGTGTGGTTCCCTGTTTCCCTTTATTAGGGCTAACGCCCAATGGGTTATTCATGGGTTTAAATAGCACTTTAATTTACACTTCAGAGTTAATTCTCTGTTTCACCATTTATATATAGACTACAACTTACAAATATTTTTTGGACTCGATAATGGCGTTTAGCCAACGTCGAAATGTCGTCGTTTTTTAGCAATCTTAAAATGTTTTTAAGTAATGTTTTATCGCAATTTTTTATAGTTAAATATAAATAGTTTATAACCCTTTCCGTGTCGATAAGTGTCAGAGCATGCGTAAGCTGCGAACTAATCTGCAACAATTTGCCGGGAGGGGGAAGTCATAAATGTGTTCATCAATTAACTTCTGTACTCCACAGCCACGCACCCAGACTCTCAACTCTGAAAGAAGGAAGAAGCTTAAAAGGAGCGAGAAAAGGTAATTAAACTCGTTTATTTCTCTTTCCTGGCGTATTTAACCAACTTTATTGTGACGATTAATAATGAATATATTTCCATTTTCTTTAACGCGCCTTGGAAACAGACAAACAATCAAGCTTAAAATTTTTATTATTCGTCCGCGCTTACCCACTGCCGGTGAATTTTTGTCAATTATCAGTCCAACATAATTTCTCTTTGGTTACAAGGCTTATAGCTGACAGCTGAATTTCAGTGGGACTTTTTGATGTTCCTTTCGTCTGAAGAATTATCTCGCTCTTGCCGGTGGATGGGGGTGGAGTCAACCGAATCGTCGAATTATATCGATTTCAAAGGGGGTAATTTTTGATGGCGCAAGACCTACCTGATGGTGCATGACGCATGGCCATGTGTGCACAACATGACGTTTGCAGCACATTATCATTTCATCTGCAAAGTTCCTGACGAGTCTAGCCGCGTGGTTTCAAACTCTTCATGATTGTTTTTCCGGTACGTCCCGATTGAAATGAACCTTTTGCAACTCAAACGAAACAGTAAATATGCTAAAATTAAACTCGAATCAAAAGACAATGAACATGTAGCTCTGTCAAGCGACGCCGGAAACTGATTAGCTTTGGAGCACACGATACTTGTGATACAATCTTGAGTTGCTCTCTGCTGCGCCTTGAGAAACTCTTACGCTTCTCTCGTGCTCTCAAAAATTCCCACTGGCACCCATAACCCATGCTAAACATAAACCAAATCTCAGATAACGGGAAGAGAAATAGACTTCAATAATCGCTCAGAGTGTGTTTTAGAGAAAGAACTGAAATCGTAAATCGATAACGATGTATTACTACTAGGATATTGACTCTGCGTTTTTGTTTTCGGCAAAGCTATGTTTGAATATCGCTAGTGAACACAAATTTCTTTTCTTTTCCCTTTTTAATCACAGACGGTAGAGTTAAATTACCAGTTAACAGTCAAGTTAATTTTCCATAGACATCTGTTAGGTCTCTTTATATTCTAAGGAGGTGTTCCTGTCATCTGTCGTACTTTTAGCTTTCCTCTTTCCCTGCAAATTGGTTCAAAGATGTATTTTTTTAAAAATTTTTTTTTCTATGCAATTTCATAATTCACTTTGTGAAATTACAAGTGAAACTATTGATGAACACACTTTGGAAAAAGATTAAACATAGTTCCTTTACCACCGAACACGTACTTGTCTGTGAAAGACTTTTACTCTTCCTGACAATGCAAGTCTTCGTTTTGTTTCCCTCCGTTTGAGAATCCTCAAAGCCTGCCGAGGGTTGGCGTACACTGGTGTTGAGCATCCGCCCTGTAGTTCTGCTGGGGGCAGCAGAATTTTGCCCCTCGAATCAACAACAGGAAACTGATATAAAAAAAAGCATCTTTACAAAAATAATTGACATTTAGATTCCCATCTTTAAGTGTTTTTTTTTTCTAGGAGGATCCCTCTACGAATGCTCGTTAATAAAGGAGCGCAAATTAGTCCATACAGTGAGCAGAAAAGTGAAACATTAGCCGAACTTAAATAACACCGATTTGAAATATCCCATATGTGGAAGACGTAGACACTTTCGACTCTGAATCACTGAGCAAGCTGGGCTTATTTACGCAGACTCCCATGGAACGTTAATAAGCTTTACTTGTACAGAAAATTGCCGCCATCTTTATGGTGCAAAGTTGGTCAAATATGAGGTACTAAAATTATAACCTACGGTTTTTTAAATGCAATATTTTTAATTTATTAACATTTACCATCGTTGAAATGAAACCGTTTCCCTAAAACAGCACGAGGGTTGAAATTCCCGATATATGGATGGTGACAAATCTCTCTCTTTCTAAAAGGGGTAAGTTTCTAAAGAAACTGTGGTGCTGCGTCGGTGGGAGAGTATAACAGGTAATTCAGTGTTAACAACTAAGTTGAGGACGTAAATTGACCACCTTAAAGAGTTTAAAGGCTGACGTTTCGGGCGTTAGCTCTTCCTCAAAGCGATTCTTTCTAACCTGACTGTGCTCTACTGGTTAACTCTACCTTTGTTTCCAAAGTTTGCACTTGGCTTTCAGTTTTCATCGAATTTGCTCTCGTGACATTAGACTCTGAAAAATACACAAACCGAATTTTATTTTCGGTTCGCATCAACGAATTTCAGATATTTCAAAGCTTTACAAAGGGCAGCTTGAGGTACAGTGCAAATAATACTCTTATGAAAAGAACAATGGTCCGGAGGAAATAACAAATGATTTCACGCATCAGACAAACCTTTGTTTTCCATGCTGATAAGGTGATTAATATATTATACAATCATTGTGTCATAGAGGGTGAGCGCGCGCAAAGTTGAAATCTCAAGCCCCGCGGCTGAAAAAATTGAAAACACAATTTTATTTCCACGGTTTGCCCACCGTTCTCTCTGATCCGGATAAATTGTTTACTTTACCGGAAAACGCTGGTTTGGTGTTTTTGTGCGAACGGAGATACTGAGAACGGAGCTATTTCAAAGCTGGAGTGAAATAAGCGGTAAGATAAGAACTCTTACGCTCTTTGAACAACTTGATATTTCTTTGTAACAGCTCTATAATTTCATAAATGAAGTTCTGCATCGATTTTTGGAATGGCTAGTTTTACCGCGGAATCCACCTCAAACCCTAACAAACATTTCTTAACATAAAAAGACACATCATGTTATTTTCTCGGTAAGCATATTTTATCGTGACTGGTAAATGCTATACGAAAATCTACACGATGGCAACACATGAGAAAGACTTGGAAATCGCCTTTGCACATAGATTGCAGACGTTAAAATTGTCAATCTTCCTGGTTATTACTTTGACAACAACGCAAGAAACACTAATATTCGCAACAAAAGTTAGGAAAAAATCTACCCTCAATCTATCCTTGGGCGGTTTCCCATAAAATCAAACAAAGCCTCTTTCAGTATTACTCAGTTTTATCAATTTGCTCATACATCATCCATTACCATCTGATGCTTAACGTTGCACCAATATATTCCATTTTGCCATGCGTATGTTCAGTTAAAGGTTATGGATGACGGCAAAATGCGACAAGAACATAGTTCGGCTCCTGCACTAATGATGTTCTAACCACTTTAGAGTCTTCCATGTTCTTTTTCTACTACAGTGTATGGGCCACACTCATAGATTAGATAATAATATTCCACTACACAAGTTCCCTTATAAACCTGAACACTTTATAATATTAAACATGTCTTAACAGTTTTTTAAAAAAATAAGTGCATTATTAAGGGCTGCTTGTGGGAGGCACCACTGACACAGGGACAGGAGAATGATGAAGACAATAGTCACTAACACTTCCTAACAGTGTCCGCCGCACGGTGCCCAATCCTCGACTTCCCATCACTATGTGGCTTGCATTTTCTTTATTGGCAGTGTGACAAATAACCTCTCCAGCTTTGCCAATTTCTGAAATCAGCTTGAAGTTATACTACAAACAGAGAGCAAACTATGATTAGGAAACAAACAAATAAAGCTAGGGCATAAGTATAAAAGTATAAATATTTCTTAAAGTATGAGAAAAAGAGTCTATGACTTTAGTTGAAGGATTTGATGAGGAGTTGATCACAGACACATTTAACTGAATGAAAGCCAGGGATACTTCACTGCCCAAAGAGACTTACTCTACCCCCCTCCCTTAAAAGAATCAAATGACATTTAAAAAAAACAATAGTCCTACTCCTTGCCCCATCACTGAGAGTTTCTTTCTAGGACTAAGGGTGTTAATTTTTGCAGCATTTTCAGTTAAATATGAGATTTCTTTCCACAGCAACGTATTTCTGAATATTAAGAACAATCCAGTATATCAGCAAGAATTAGAACCTGTCAAATTTTAAAGCTAAATGAAAAATTCTGTTAATGAAACATTCAGGTTCTGTTGTTACTGCTTGCTTGTAAATCCTTTCTGTACCCTTTTTAAAGGGTAGAGTTTCTTTCTATACCAACAATGAAAAAAAAAATAAATAAATAAAAGGAAAGACATATGAAAATTGAAAACAGCAACTTACAAGTTATTTGGAAACTCAACTATCAAGAAGTACTTGCTGTAGTCAATTTGTAAGGAATTGATGGCAGGCTTATGGATAGCTCTCTCAAAGCTTCTGTAACTGTTATTTGAATACATGTGGAGCAATATCAGCAATCTGAAGTGTTTGTAAAGATTGTTTCATATCACCTTCCTGTTTCTGCATGTATTGGCAAATGATTCCAAAATCTCTGTTGTCTCATTTTGACTTTTCCCAAGCCATGACATGTAATTGTTTTGAAATACCATCCCATCTGCAGTTAAAGGGTGTATATAGTAATCATGAATCACATAAAAAGATATATCTAGGAGACTATGAATATAGAATACATTAGTTTTTTCTATTTGTGCTAAAGTCATCAAGACATTGCCTCACATGTAAAAGAGATGGATTTTAAACTTACGAGGATGCATAACAACAGGTCTTTTCTCCATTTCAATAGCATGTGTAAAAACAAGTTTGTCACCAGGCTTGTGCAAATTGTCACAGTACCCTAAAACAAATTGGGTTGAATTTAGGATTAAATTAATAAATCAATGATAAAATTGTTAAAAAAAGCTATTTTAGTGAGATCACAAAATTCTTAATTAAATCAACTTCATATACATGGTTACATACGTGCTGAAAAAAAATAATAAAAAACATATTTCATGCCACTTTAAGTGCAAAAAAAATGTAGACTTAAGTATTTAAGAGAAAAAAACTAGAAGAGCCTCAACCTTAAATATGTCATCCATATTCTTGTTTGAAGACTACTCTCCTTAAAGAACCCTATTGAGGACCATTTTCTCCACCATATCTTTTGGAATGGAGATTTTTGCCCTTAGGTAAGGAAAACACAGTAATCAAATCCTCTCCACGAAAAAACCAACATATTCTCATCAGAGTGGCCATTGAAAGATCTTCCAAATGCTAAACTTCTCTATTCAACATTAACTGAGAGGGTTAAAACTGTCTCACCTTTTGTTGACATTCATAAACATTTAACGATACCCTCATTTTTTCCGACTCCTACATTTTTTCTGGCGTTTTTCAGAAAGTTATGATGGGAAACATCGTCCCACTAACTAACGAAAGGTCTTCTAAAACTTGTCAAAAAGGCGCGGGCCCAGTATCCCGTGGCCAAGTTGGCCATCTTCAACCTTTGACCACAAAAATTGAAATTCGCGGTAAATTTATAACAAACAAGTACAAATAATTTCTTTTCAACTCACAATCGAAAGCTTTTTTGCAGTGCTCACTTCCGTCCACCGCAATAACTACCGTGTTCTGTTCAGCCTCTGACATGTTTACAAGTAATGCAAAGATGGCGGCAGTCCGGTGAATTAACCGGGTAGTACTGGAACAAAGTTTAGTTCCCAGGTCTCGACTAAATTCGGCTAGTCCGCTTAACATAGGGAGCGCCCAGTACACTTTCAAAGGTTTAAAAAACGTTTATTTCCCGCTAAAAATGCTTGTTCACCTGACTGGGGAGGAAATCCGACCCACACATAAGACCATTTCGAAAACCAGAATCACTTAGGCAGTATTGGGTGCTACGACACCATGCATGCAAGATGAAATGCGACTTATCCTGAAACGTTACCCAGCATGCAGGGGACGGGCTTTAAATGATGCATTTATTTCTGAAAAAGTAAAAAATGCTTATTGTACCATGGTAATGTTTTTGCAAACTTTTCTTCGCTTGGTTTTCCTTTAAAAACCATTCGAACGTTAGATGCTTGAAATTTTTTTATTCGTGATCTTCTTATCATTCACAAGTATATAATTTAGTTTACATATTTACACACCACCAGAAAAATAATTTCCCTAACGTTTTTATACCGTCTTTAAATTGAGAGCCACATAGAAACCTACAGTCCAAGGTCTTTAAATATGACAACAATATCTTTACACCTTATTTGAGATTATTTTCCGTCTACGGACAGCAATTCCTGTGGATTTTGAAACGTGAAGACAACAAGTAGAGAGAAGTGACTGCATTTTGAGCTACCTAAAAGTGAATCCTGAGCGTTTATTGCCCCAAAGATACAAATCGCATCGCGGAATGGAAAAAAATGGAAAATGACGAGGTTAAAAAGTTGACAGCTCGGCAAAAAATCATAAAGAACAAGAAATGAAAAGTAAACTCGAAAGCCGGTGCTTTTTCTAAACGCTTCCCTTGAAGTAACAAAATTTTCATCTCAAGTGAGTGAGGATTCCTTAAACGGGCGGAAATTTACTTCACGCCACCGATTATCAATACGCTTTACAATGAAGTTTACTGAGCAAACCAATCACGGTTTGAGACCAAACAGAAAGAAATATAAAGAACACAAGAGAAATACACTGGGTAATTTCTTTCACCCTGGAAGAGGAAATCTTCACAAAAACTAGAACAGTAAACGATAAAAAAGAGTCAACTTAATTGACTGCATTGGTTAAAAACACCTCCTTAACTTGAAATTACATCGAAATTATTTTATATTTTCTATCATTCATCAATTTTTTCAGATTTATTAAAACTATCCGTTATCCTCTCAATCCCCATTGAGACACTTTTCTTTGGGCCCAGCTCATGGCAATCATAGATGTTCCGTTGGACATAAAACTCCTTATGGAGCCAGGCACGATACCACGATACAGCCCGAAGAATCCACCCTTTTCTTTTATCACCAGTCTCATACGTGCCACAACTGGAAGGTCCCTTCAAATAAAACACACATAGTGAACCTATTACAACTGCAAACAGAAGAAACACCCTATAAAATTCAAATTTATTTGAAAGAAATGAATTGCCCCGAGATAGCGAGCTGGTTTTCGCTGGAGATTCGGTGATACATCACATGACTTAGCGTGCCTTCCGAGTTTTCCATTCATTGTTTTAGTTTGTACTTTACTCTGAGTGATCTCCTTTTTTTTCTTCTTCTTTTTCTTCTCTTTTTTCTTCCAGACCTCCCTAAGTTTTAAATGTCACATCGTTTGTGATTGTGACTGGGCTTTAGAGAGTTTCGGTGACCTTTTTACCTATTATTGTTCGTGAGTTACGTCGACATTGTTAATACCGGCCAAACAAGCAAACAAGAAGTTATGGGAATTAATATCTCCTATTGATCATGGGCACAGAATTAGAAACTTGTCGATTAAACGAAAAAATTCCTTTGTACATACTTGCCGTAGTTTCCTTGTACTTGAGACTTCATGTTCTCCAATGGCCACACAACCCACCAAGCAAAACCACCAAACGTCAAGGTGAAATGAACGGTTGGAACAAAAAACACCCCACGCCCTTTTTCAACATGACTAACTCACTTACAAGCGTTCTCAGAATTGTTTTTTAATTCTTATGAAAAATCAATGTCTACATGTAAAAGCTTTGAAGAAAACATCCCAGTGTAAGAAGTTTTAGTTTCAGTTAACTGTTTTTGTCTTCCATTCATACGGACACAAAAATCACTGAAACTGAAACCTATATGGCAAAGCAACATGGATGCTATAGGAAGATCAACAAAGGATACGTTGCAGCTAAACCTGATGATAGAAATGGTCCTAGGATTGGTCTTTTAAAAAGTTCAGGAAAGTGTCGTCTTCCAGAATCCAAAAGTATAAAGTAAGTACACATCAGTCCCATTGTACGACACCATGTTACACCAAATCCCTAAGGCAAAGATAATTGAATTTAGAGATCCTAAGATCTTAAAGCTAATTCTCCAAACTATAAATGATATATTTCCTGAGAATGTAAAGTTTGTCCCAGCAACATTGTAGGCTTAATCACTTTCTCAATTCTCACTACTATTAGAATCAGCCAAAATTGGAAGGAGATTAACCAATTGATCAAGTGGTTAATATAACAAGGGAGTTAAGTATTATTAACTGAGTTGATAACGTAAATTAGCCACCGTGAAGAGTTTTAAATCTCTAAACTTAAAAAGTTTTCATTAACTTTAAACTCTAATTTTAACTCTAAATTTTAGAAGTTTTAAAACTCATTATGGTGGCCAATTTATGTCATTCACTCAATTGATAATACTTAATCAACCAATTAATTGATCAAACGGAGAGTGAACAAGTCAACCCTTTAAACCCCAAGAGTGACCAGCATCTGATTTCTCCCAACAATATCACCGTGAATCACATGTTAAGGTCATGAGAATAAAGGAAATGATCACGAATGAAAGAAGCTTTTGATTGGTAAACAAATTCTCCTTGATATACAGAAACTTTGGCTTTTGATGGTAGATTTCAGTCCATCATCAAACTTGTTGTCTACTTCATGTTAACATCTACAAGTATAAAAAAAACTAAACCATTCAACCTTACCCTGTAGAGTCCTCTGAACTGCCATGTCTGACCAGTTTGTCTCCGCACCTAAAGTGTTAATTAACATGAATTGTAACTTATTATTCTTGACTGTGAATACTTAAAAAAAATAATGTAACCAAAGAATAACTAATTATTGAATGTTGTAGCTCTGTTGTGGACCGCTCATTACCTTTGCCAGTTCCAGGGGAGTCTCAATTATGGCTCTCGTTGTTGAGGCTGCTGCTCCTGCAATCAACACTCTTCTGCAATATTCAAAGCCAAAAATTTTCTTCTTTTTGTAGTCAGAGTTTATCCCAGTTTCTGTAGCCTTAAGCATTATTTGAAACTCTTCCAGGAAATGATGCTGGTTGACCTCTAGTACTTTCCCAGCAATTTATCAAGTTTCCAAAACAGTCATTTGGCTGGGACTACCCCTATTTAATGTTGTCCTGAGTGTAGAGTGGCAAGTCTAACATAGATCTCCACCACAGCTAGTACTAAAAAATTATCCAACTAAGCTAAAAACCTGGACCACCCAATTTGGAGTGCACCATCCCATCCATTAAATGTAGTTTTAAAGCATGCACATCTCCTAGAAACTAGCAGCCCGTAGCTTACCAAAAAATTGACTCTACTCACATTTGTAATCCACCAGTAAAGGGGATTTCTCTTCTTCCAAATCCATTGAAATATGTGTAGCTTTGAGGAAAAGTGAAAAAGTAACAATTAACTTAGAAGTGAAACCCTAACCCTAACCCTAACCTTAACCCTAAGCATATGAAATGAAAGTTGAAAATAAAGTAACTCAACCTTCAAAAATCATTTAATATGCCATGTTGTACTCACAGGGCTTCAAAAACAGCAAACTGGCTTGATCTATAAATTCCAGATCCCCAAAGAGGTGGAATACATCCTCTGAAAGTTTTTAAAACAACCAGTGGGTTATTACCAGTTTCTCTCTTCAACACATGCTGGACCAATAAGTTAGCAGTTTGAAAAAACTGCTACTTCAAACAACAGAGATTATGCTGGATGTGATACAGGGAAAAAGGACAAGCCAACTATTAGCAACTATTAGAGTAGCACACCATGAATGTAAACTGCATCTCCATCACTGGATACTCAAATAACATACCAATCCCTTTTGAACAAATGACCATTTAATGATTAATAGCTTTAAACTAAATTCTCAAAATAATTGCTGATGGGGTATAGTTTTTGTATCCTGCACAAGAAAAATGGCCATGAATATGGAAGCAATCTTTGTAGTTAATTGGACACTAATTAAGCAGTGGTGAAAATAATGCCTGAAAAAGATTCAGGGATTCCATGCACGCCTGAATTTTTCAGGCATTATTTTCAGTACTGCTTGAGTAGTGTCCACAACTGCAAAGATTGCTTCTATATTCATTTATTTATCTGCAGTTCACATATATGATTTCCAAATATTTACAGTCAAGACATTTTAGCCATGTAGGGGCAACTTTCTTGCTTACAAACCAGGACACTGACATGAGCTATGCTTTTATTGAAGGGAGCTAACTATTTCTGCTTTTGTTTATCTATAACTGGCCATCAAATGATCCATAGTACTCTTTCAATTGATCAATAACAACACAAGAAAGGATTTGTACATAATATACCTATAGAGCCCTCTGATTCCCTGTGTCTTGACTGTCTTTGCAAATGATCTGAACATTCCTTCTGTTTCGAATCCACGTTGTGCTTGCATCTTTGTCTTGATTGTATCAAATGGATGCCCCACTGCCACACTTGTAGTTCCATAGAGGACGCCAACTAATTAAAAAAAATTTTTTTTTCAATACATTTTCCAAAATAATGTACCAATGTCATAATCATCACAGGCAACTTATAAATGTTTAACCATTTTTTTTACATCTATCCATCAAAATGATTGTTTAAACTAAAACTATATAGGTTAATTAGCTGATCAGGACAGCACAATAGTCCTTTTTACAGTTCCCGGCGCCATATTAGATTAGTAGCCGCGCAAACACGATAGCAAGGCTGCCGGTGACCCGCGTATTACAAAAACAGTAAATACAGCTGATCGGAGAAGTCTTTCGTGGTTCAATCGCTTCTAAAATGGTGCTAGTTTGCAAGGATATGCAGATTACAACGCTAGAAGATATCCAGAAGTTAAAAGTGAAGGATTTAAGGGAAATTTTGCGTTCTAATTCGGAAGCGACGGGCGGAATAAAAGCAGATTTGATTTTAAAAGTCTACGCGATACTCATGCGACACGTGCTACGACCGGGTGAGTATCAGCGGCAAAGTAGCGATAATACTGCTCAGGATCACCAGAATACAACGGAAAATAGTGGTGACTTCAAGTACGATGAAACTTTAAGACAAATCTCTGCTCTCGGATGGTCCACTGATTTACGTCAGCTTCCCGAACTAAATTTTATTCAGCTTTACGATTACCTGGTTGTGTCAACGCGCAAGTACCGCCACATTGTGCTCAAGGGAACAAATTACTAGCATGCACTGTGTAAAAATACATGTACAATTTCATTTTTAAATGAAATAAAGTGGGAATTTTTGGTTCCATGATAACTTACTATATGGAATCCCAATAGTTATTAATATGCATTGACATGCAAGTGGTATTATTTGGAATACAAAATTAATGGAACCCAAGGGGCTGATTACAGGAAGCAGGCTTAGACTGATAGCTGGGCTTCTGCCACAATTTTAAAATGCAAAAAAAGTAAACATTTCTACCTAATAATAAATAGACAGCAAAAACTAGAATCAAAGATTGGCCGGTGGTAGTAAAGGGGGTAAAAAGTTTGTCAGAAGGCCACAGACAGTTGAAATTTGTGTTGCATAGGGGCTCAATGTATTAGGTAAGGTACCATCTAAAATGTGGTAGGTCTTAATGCGGCCAATTGCACGCTCCACGTGAATGCGCACTGAAGCAATGCTCATAGTCTCTTCAGTTTCAGCTGCTGTCATTTGATCACGGCCAGCCAAAAATGGTGGCATGTTTACTGTAACGCCAGCAGGTACAATTGCAGAAATGTCAAATCCGCGATCAACCATGACATTATCACCCACTTGCAACAAATCTAATACACCACTCTCTCTTGTTATTTGCTTGTCAGACACACGCCCACCCCAGAGATCTGACAAAAAAGTGACCTGTCCATTTGGGGTTACCCCAACTAGCAACTTCCAAGTATTATGGTGTTTATAATCTGACCATGTCTCTGACTGAGCCAGCATAGCAGATGGTCGCTGAATGAATAGCTCAGTACAGTCTAAAATTATCCTGGTTGTGGCATACTGGGCAAACTCCTTAGGCATGTTTTTGCGAACAAGCTCCTGTGTGGGAAATGGAAACAGGTCCTTGAGCTCATGATAGAGCAAATTTATCCAGGTGATGCAGATCCTGGAAACCAGGCTGGCACTGATGCCAAATCTGTCGGCAAGGTCCTGTACAAATAGACCAGCTTTCAGTCTCATGAGCACCAGTAGGAACTCATCCAGAAAAGTAAGCTTCCTTGATGGTCCAGGTTTACTCTTGTTATCATCAAGTTGATAAGGCTGGCTTTCCTTTACTAGATTTTCACCCTTCCAGTACTGCATTTTGGAAAGCTTTGGCTCAATGTATTTGTAGAAGCTTATTAATGCCTCATAACTTGGGAATCCGGTGTAAAATAAAACAGCAGCATTGTCATCTTTAATTTTGTCAATGGAAAATTGACGTTCCAATAACACAGCATTTTCCTTTTCTGCTTCACTGAGTTTTTCCTGGCAGTCAGCTAGCTGAGTTTCAAGTAATTCAATTCTCCTTTGCAGTTCAAGGACACAATCAGGCTCTGTTTGAGGGGACTCACACTCCACTTCAGCTGCATTTTCATCACACTCTGAAAATGAATGAGCAGCATCAGTTGACGCATCAATAGAAGGAAATACTGAGCAGGATCCAAACTGCAATGCTGATGCTGCTACTCCAACAGTTGACTCATCCATCTTTCTTTCCTTTGGTGCCTTTCTTTGGTTTGATTGCTTTGTCCAGCTAAATATACATGGCTCTGCACCTTGTAAATAAATAAATAAATAAAACTTATTAAATGTGACAGTAATCATTTCAGATTTATTTATTGTGAGTTAATCTGCAATTAAATTGATTGCTTTTGTGAAGTCCAGCAATATTAATAAGCATACATTAAATATTCTATCATTCAGTAACAAAAATCACAAGACATGAAACACTTTAAATCATAAAGTTTACAATAAAACAACAATCGTCGAATAAAACAACCAAAATCTTTGATTTGGGAAAAATTAAACGAATCCTTGTTTCTAAAGACCAAAATATCTTTGAATTTTGAGTTTTTCATAGCTCAAATCATAAACGCACACAACAAAAGCTCGACAATATCACAAACCTGTCTTCAAATTCCAGCGACCAGAAAGTTTTTTCGAGATATCTTCTGCCCGAAAATGCTCATGACAGAGGACAGTGGCGGTGGAAACAACAAAGCCGTCCTGTCCGTGTCGTCGCTTGATAAGTGAACACCACCGATTCCTTCGCTGAGCGTCCTTGGGAAACTCGAAGAAATGATAACTTGTACGAGTACCGTTTACATTATAGGCGCTATTATTGCAGTCAAAGGCTGCACAATACTTTCCTCTTCTCTTTCGAGGGGCGGAGGATGTTTCCCCGACGCTTAAGCTTTCATTCATCCCACCAAAGACTCGACAAACCAACGAAACGCTTGAAAACACCAACAAACTCTTATGCGACGCCCGAATCGGGTCACCGGCAGCCTCGCTATCGTGTTTGCGCGGTTACTAATCCAATATGGCGCCAGGAACTGTAAAAAGGACTATTGTTTTGATCTGGAAAGTCTCTGGTTACTTTATGTATGCTAACATAAGAAGTCGACTTGCAGCAAGTGGGAGCTAAGGCCAAGTACACACGGTATAAGAGGCAACGTAATTTCTCGTGTAATTTAATTATTTGCAGTTAACAAGCCGGAGAAAATTTTCAAAGACAACAAAATGGCACGAGCCCATAAATTGGGCAAGTGCAATTTGTAGCCTTTGAAAAATTTACAAATCCTCATTAACACCAAATTGCAGGAGAAATCATGTTGTTACTTGCACATTTACGTGAAAAACGCATCACTGAAAGTCAAGACGGACGAAATTTTGGCAGCGCGTGCTATTTGTAATTTGCACATGAGCTACAACTTTGGACCCGTATTACATGAATATGCACTCGTTTACGGCCAATCACGCGAGCGTAATTTTTTTTCATGTATACCGTTAAATTCCGGTTATAAGCCCTCCCACTTATAAGCCCCCCTGGTTATAGGCTCATCTACCGGTACTTGGAAACAAAAATATTCATCCGGTTATGGGCCCCCCCCCCCGGATATTAGCCCCCTCTACTTTTCCTTGTTTTCTTAATATAAAGTAGTACTTTTGCAGAACCCTGTACTACTTCGAACACAAAATTTGCACTTGTATACTGAAGGCAAACTGACTGCATCAGACAGGGGAGTTCTTCTGACCAAGTGGGTGGGTAAAGTGTGGCAGGAAGTGACTTAGAACAAAGATGTCAACGTAAGAAGCTTCAAGAAATGCGGAATTTCTTTGGATCTTAATTGATAGGAAAATAATGAAATTAACATCGAAGGGATTTCCGACTACAAGATGCAAGATGCCTTCACTTGATGAAGTCCTTGAAGATGATGTAGAGTTTCATCTCGAGAGTAATGACTCAGACAATGACGTTTATGATGATGATGGCGCCGAGTTCGAAGCATAAAGCCAGATCACTCTCGGTAAACTAAGATGACGTCAAATTAACTGAGAGAATTAAAGGCAGGAAGCCTCGCCGCCGTGAACTGGACATTAGAATTTTTAACTTCCGGTTTGTTGCGTTCCGGTTACGTTCACGTTCTTAAGTTTTGATTTTGTTTCAAAAATTTAAATGCCTTCGATATACCATGAGGCTTGTAAGTTTAGTTAAAAATTAGTATATTAAAAAGGTATTTTCATCAACACTGCCGTGGCTCATTTCGAAACGTTTTTTTTTAATATATAATATATACATACTTAGAGATTTTACGCCGTTAGTTAACGGCCGTGACATTGTAGGGAGAAATAAGATGCTAGTCACTTTTAAGGGTTTAAGGGTTAAGGCCTCATACTTTCGCGCAGGCGAAGAAATGCTTATGTTCTTTGTCCGCAAAGGCAGAAGGAATTCGAAATCCTAAAGTCAGCGTTATATCATGGCGCAAAAGATCTCTTACATCCATTTCAGTGGTACGTCCTGGTATAAAATTAACCGTTTTAGTGGCAGGGGAAGAACAAAGGTTAATTACCTTCGATTTCATTTGAATGTCAGGTAGAACACATTCTTGGATGTGTCGGAGTCTTTGGTACCATGCGTCGACGTGTTTCAGTGTGTAACCTTTGAAAGGGTTTTGCGCAAAGATTTCCGAGTAAATTTTGCGGGCAAATTCATTTTTTTTCTCCTTTAAGCGGTTCTTAGACTCTCCTTATCTAATGCCGTTTAATCCTGCTGAACTCAATATCAAAATTCTACTGCTCGATCTTTTTGAGACTAGAAATCCAAAGTGTTCAGAGATGTGACTCAACTGAGTCTCCAGCAAGTTCATTAATCCTTTCAAAATCCATCACTGGTAAGCACTGTCCATGAGGAAGTTGCACATTAATCATCATGTTGAATGGAACACCGGACTCAAGGCACAATCGATTTAAATCTGTTCCCTTTGCATTTAACTGCGCTAGTGTCTCTGATTGATTAAAAAGTGAAATTTGTCCTGTTGTACTTTTGGTTAATTCTTCCATGACTCTCTTTTTGAAAGATGGATAAAGATCATCATGTGGAAATACAACCTGAAATGGTAAAATAATCCGTTTGAAAGTGATCAAATTTATTTTTATCTAGTTAAATTACTGTGCATCACCAGCGAGAAAGTAAAATTTGGTTCCAGACAGGAATGATGCTCAAAATGTCAGTTTTTTAATCAAACTTATCACCTTAAGTAGTTGATGAACAACGGAAAAGGTAATTCAAATGAACTTTGACTTAGACTGGGGTTTTAGACAATCAACGAACTTTGAAATTTTGGTACAAGTGGGTTGCTTGAAGTTTTTCAGCATTAGCTTCGTGATACTGTTCCCAAAAAACAAACCTGGGATAGTATGCATGAACAAAGTGATGCAGATCCACCTGAACAAACTTTGTTTTGAAACGATGCACATTTTTTTACACATATTCCCAAACGAATCCAACTATACATTTGAGTAGATAGACACATTTAAAAAGTGCAATGCGCAAATCTTCAGGCCATTAAACCTCATACTTGGAGCTGGTTTAATGTAGGTACCACCTGGCACTCAAAAATATGATTTTCTTTAGTTTAATTAAAAAGGAAAACAGATTTCCCTCACCAGAGTGCCGTCAACACACTGCGTCATGATAGGAAGCCATTGTTCACATCCATCTGAAGCACGGTTTTGCTGAAAAGATTGAAAGTCCTCCCACTTTGGAAATCTGCATAAAGTCATTTTGTGTTTGGTTTGAGTTATTTGCTGATGGTCATGAAGTTGATGATGGGGTCAATTTAAAAGGCCACTGAAAGATCAATATTTTTCTGACAAACTATGCTTACCGACAAAACCTTAACAGCTCATAAACTTGAGGGAATCCAATCTTAATCTTGCGTGCCCTAAACTTTGCAGCAGCTTCAGCTGGAATCGTCCACTGTTAAAAAAATATATAATGTTTGCTAAAAACATTAAGAAAAATAACAACATCATGTCAACATTTTATCTTGAGCTTTCAATGGTAATGTAAAGAGATAAGGCACCTTAAACACCACATTTTCAGTGCATCATCTCTGAGCATTTATTTTGCTTGCAGATTTTGACCAACAAACATCCTAGTGGGTGTATCCTATGCAAGACTTAATCATATCATCATCATTGCCTCTTAATTATTATCAGTCTTTTATCTTCATTCAATTTTTTTCTTTGTTCTGCTTTTTTGATCACCCTGAGTCAGAGTAGTTTTGTGGTTTCACAGTTGTATGTGAAGACAACACACTATGATCCTTTTACAAGGTCAAGAGTTCTTATAAAAACAGAAAATTTCAAGACGTTTAAGTAAGGAGACAATTCAATCATATCAATTTGTGTGTGGAAAGGTTGGCAGAAAGGTCTCATGTGTAAATCACCTTTGAGTGAGTCATCTCCTTGTCATCATGGAGTGCTAATGGTTCCTCATCAAGAAAGGCAATATAGAACATTGTGTCATATCGTCGAGGTAAATGAGCAGGTGTCAGCCAGTTTGACCACTCACTCAGGGCCCACACATCAGGAACACATTTAAATTTCCTGATGGGATTAATAGATAAAAGAGTGATAATTTAGGAAAAAAGAGAACCTAAACATTTTAAGGAGAAGAGAGATAGAGATAAGAGAATTTAAAGAAATTAAGCAGAGAGAGAGACAAATGGGAAAATCTTGGAAGGGGAAAAACTTCCAACAGTGGTCCTAAGCATGAAACCAGTTCAAACTTGGAGGAATTTACCCATTTAAATCTCGCCAGAAATTTACAAGAAATTTTAACTTGAAACATTTATGCAGTTTCATTTCTTCACAACCCTCACCTGCACATAGTGAAAAACATGGAGGCATCTGCATGCACTTCTTTCCTCCAATTCCGAACGTTATCTATTTCAAGATTTTCGTATTGTTTATCAGAAGAGAAGCTCTTTAATAAAAGAACGCCAGACTCTTCAAATGTCTCTCGGATGGCACAAATTCTTAACGCGATATCACTTGGTAAACCTTTAGGTCCAGATGTCTTCACCACAGGTGGGCGTGGTCCTTGAATATCAACAAGGGATGTGAAGTTTGTGCCAAACTTAGTGAAGGACTCTTTAAATAGTTCCATCCAGTCATTAGAAAAGTCAGCTTTGTCGATTATACCACCAGGGAAAACATACATACTTGGCTTTAGATGAAGGAGAAGAAAAAATGAGTTTAGAGAAGCATAAATTCAGCTTATAGTAGATACAACTGAGACAAAAATTAGCACGAGTTACAGGGGCTACAGGGGTTATACCCTGTACAAGCTTACCATAAATGCACTTTTAGCGGCTCTTTCCAGTAACAAGACCCTCCAGTCAAAGGCGCTCTTAAGTTGTCTGTTTCTAGCAGCTAAAATTAATGTGGCCGAATTTCGTATTAAAGGTCTAGCTGCACTCATTTTGTTTGTACGTTCCTCTAATCGTCACCCGTTATTACGACCTCTTCGGCGGACATATTGAATTTGTTGACCAGGCTACTAAGCTCTCGATCCAGGTTCGCTCTTCCAAAAACATGGCGGCCTTCTAGAATGAGTATGGCACCCTCGATCGCTCGTTGCAGGAGAATATTTTTACGAGATTTGCCTCTGAATTTTAAATCAATATGAGTGTGAAATACGTAAGAAAAATGGCTCTATTGAGAGCTAGGATTTTTGGTGAATTGACTCGTCAAGTAACTCCAAAGTAAGTTAAGTTTGTCCCAACATACTTTTGCATCGTTTGCATTTGAAAGAGGCTGAAATACAACCGTTGCTTTTTTCTGTTTAGATCCTACAAAATTGTGGAACATTTTGCCCAGAAGCCCTTGGCAGATAGCCTTACTACTTATTATCCCCCTATAAAGAAGTTCCAAAGTCTCCTTTTTAGACTCAGACATTATGGATTTTATAGCGATCAATATCTGGTAAGTTTAAAATCAAGATCTACCCTTCCTTGTGAAGATTATTTACAGCATCATGAATAGTGAACTTCAATGGAAAATGTTCTAAATATTTGTCATTATTGAGGCCGATGGAGGGAGATAGTTGAGGTGGTGCTAAAATCCTACAAGAGAAATTCGCTTTTGTCTGATCAAAAAGCCAGCTAGATTTGAAGATCGTGTTTATTGATATTTTGCTAGAATTTCCAAGAAGAAATGGCAGCAAAACGAAAAGCAAGAGGGAAAGGTCCTCCTAAAAAGGGTGAGTAGTACTTCTAGTGGATTCAAAAAATAAATGCATCAAGTTTCTCTTGACACCTCTCACTTTGTATTTATGTTTGGTGGAATTTTTAAGTAATGACCATTAACTGAAATGCGTTTTGGCTTCAGCTCAATTTTATACATGTTATCATAACCGGCATTTTTTTTTTGTCATTGCTTTTGATGTTTGCAGGTGAAGGCAAAAGGGCAAAAAAGAAGAGATAACGAAACCCCTCAAGTTCTTTTACAAGTGCTGTATGCTAATCTATCAGTGCTTACGACTAAGTGAGATTTGATCTGCCTGGAATGCCATCCATTGTCTGGAAATATCCCTGAAGTCATGATATTTAGTCATCAAACATGATCAGCGCGAAGGATGTTTAACTAAAGTGGTTTTTTCTTTTCTCTTTTAAAAAGCTGTATTGTAATAGGAGAATAAAAACTTGTTACTTTAGAGTGAAATGTCTTATGTTTTATGAGTGTGCTTTCAGTTGCTGTTGTCGGTTTTTTGTTTGTTTATGTGAATGTTGGTTTATGGCAAGCTTGCTACTGTATTTATTAAAAGTGAACATTGACAAGCCTTGAGAAAAAAAAAATAAACCACTGTTTTCCATTCCCTGTTGGGATGATGTATATCAGAAAGGTCCTGAAAAAAAAACTATTCAAAATTTGATCTCTATCGTCCTTTGTTTGATTATTATTAATTATAATTATTTTAATTTCAACTTCGGATGGCGACTTATCTCCCTTCCCCTCCCTAGACAGGATTGTCTCAGTCTACCGCTGCCCATCGACGCTTGTTAGCGATCCCTTAGAGACAAATTGGTCATTTTGAAGGGTAAAATGGATTGATAAGCTGTATTCTGGCATAAAACAGTACTGGATCGTGAAGATCAAGAAATTTGTATTGTAATGATATTTGAAAAACCCGCGCAGCGCATTGGATAGTTGATGCTCACTTGACACTCCGCGGATGAATATTTCATTTTGTTGACAACTACTTGGCGTTGTTTCGCCGCGATCTTCAGCTGTTTAGCTAGAAGATTTTGAAAACAACTTCTCTCTCACACAAGTACATGGCAGCAAATCGATGACTTCTGTGTCGAAAAGAGATAACCAACCGCTTGATTCTTGACAGCCCCTTGGCAACGTGCTCTGTTTCGGCGTCGCTTTCCATGAAAACTCTGGAAAGTATGGATTCTACTCCAAAGTCATCTAAAGGTCTCAAGCTACCATCTCCTAATGGACAAAACCCAAAAATGACCGTGAATAGTGGAAGAAGTTACACCAGGCATGACAAACAAGAGGAAGCGGTGGGTGAGATGGACGTGGTTAGTGCATATGTACCAGGTGAGGGGCTCTTTTATGCACCATGTAGTAAAAGATTTGTATTTACTTTACATCTCAACTTGTGTGTTTTTACTTATTATCCACCCGTTTATAAGTAATCACGAGAAGTGTTCACTATCATACTGTGTATTATTTTGCTATGAAGTCTTCGGCTGCGCATGGAATAAGCACAGCGGCGAACACTATTTTCCTGTGATATAATTGTCCTACATTTGTACTTTGAGTTAAGTTATTATTTAAGTGAAGCTAAGGGATTTTTCTTAGTGAGAATGTCGTAGAAGATAAATCATCAAGAGTCGATCAAACGTGGTTAAGTGGTCGCCTAGATATTGAAAATTCCTTTTTAAAACTACCAGTCCGTTTTTTCTCAGCTTACTAATTACTGCTGTTGATTTTTATAGTGGCTTCTGAGAAAAAATGACACTTAATTACATTGTTACCATGCTCCTCTGGGCATGTATTGAAAGTATAAAAAAATAAATGGCAAAAAATTAGAAAAGTACGTGGGAAATGGGAATGGAAAGAAATAAAACCCACACAAACACAAACAGTGCTTAATACTTTTAAGCAGACATTTCAATAAATGCCGGTTGCTGGCAGTTTATTGTCACTTATGAGACCTCTAATCACTGTTTGTTTTGGCTGTGTTAGGGTTTTTCCCTGCACAGCTGCCCACCATTTCACCAATGGCAGCCCTGTATGAAAAAGTTATTGAAACCCCTGGCTTAAGCAGTATCTCCAGGAGATCCAATCTTTAAGAGGTGTTGTCAAATTTATGCCCCTTCTGAAGAAATAATTGAGCATCTAAAAATCCAATTAGACTTAACTTTTTGAAGCCAGTTGACTTTCCCTACAGATTGTGTAATTAATTTCTTGTATAGGTTTTGGTTGGCTGGTTTAATTGACTGATTGATCATGTGTTTTGCAAACTGATTTTCTAGTTTATATTTTTGTTTATTGTTGGACAGGATAAGGGCAAACAACTGCACTTATCCTTATTTTTAGTGGGTCAGTATGAAGGAAGAAAAATGTATTTTTATCACTTCTATTTCAGATCCTGAGGAGCCTCCAACCAGGGATGTGACAAGCCAATCCAAATCTGGTGTGGCTTATTTAACAGAGAACCTGATCAAGAGATTAACAAAAGAAGAGAATATTTCCCAAGTAACATCTTTACATGTAACATTAGGAAAGGACCTCAACAAGAAAATTAAGGTACATATCTGAAAAAATCATATGTAAAAAAATCAGCATACTAGAGCACTTTCAATCTTCTTTAAAATCCTTTCTTCCTTTTGATATGTTTTAATCCTTTACACCCTAACATCAGTATCTATATTCTCCATACTGTTCTCTATACATTTTCTAAGGTGCTGACAGGGAGAATTTGTCAAGCAATCAAGAGCTTCTTTTGCTGCATGGCGTTAATTTCCTTTGTTTCCATGACCGTAATGTGCATTTTGTAAAGAAAAACTAGATGCCAGTCACCCTTAGAGGTTGAAGGGTTTAGTTATTCTGAGTGTCTCAGTGTACGTGTATGTGTTAACATGTGCTTGTGGTAGTACAGTGTCTCTTGAATTTAAGATCTTCTAAATTAGGTCCTAGCTGATAGAATATTACAAAGATCCCAAAAGACACATGAGTGTTTATGCAGTTTTTTTCCTAGAGGTAACCTAATGCAGAACTTTAATTGAAATAGTGACTTGACAGAATACAACAAAACTAATAAAAAGTATGAAATAATTAGCTGTATACCTTTTTGTTTCTATTCAGTACATTGAAAACTTGGAAAGTCTTAGGAAACTTATTTATTTGAACCTGAACAACCACATGATTGAAAAGATAGAAAAGCTGGATTATTTAACACCACTCAGAGAACTTCACTTGGCCAACAACTGTATTTCAAAGATAGAAGGTGTTGACTGTCTGGTACATCTGACCATTTTGAATCTAAATGGGAACTTGATTGAAACTTTACCAGCTCCTGTTTTCAAGAAGCTTAGAGAACTACAGGCTTTTCATATCGCAAATAACAGACTTGCAAGTGTAAGTAGTATTGGACCCTTTATTAACTTGATGTTGAGACTACATGTATTTCTCCTTATTATTGTCTGCAATTTCCCACAGAATATGATTCTACTAATTGGAAACCAGGCTTCATAAGAAATATTGAAAACTCTGCTCACAGTGGGTGACTAGTCTGCCTGATAACCCAGACCAGGACTGGGGAACCACTAGTGTCTCAATCATTATGCAATGCTGTACCTCAAAATGTGTTTAGTTTATCAAGTTTAGTCACAGGCAGTAACTGTTCACTTCCAAAATAAATGTAGTGTGAGTAAAACTACATTATGACCCTCTCAGGTTATCTCTCCAGTTCTCCATTTCCATCTTAGATAATGTCCAGATATCACCAATTGTCCTAACATAAGACAAAGAGAGTATTCAGGAAAATTTCTTATGAACCTCCATGAAGTAAGAGGATAGCACAAGTCTAGGGTTTGACCAACACCAATATCTCTCTTCCCCCCCCCCCCCCCTTCCCACATAAATTTCTACTGAAAGTAACTGTAGGTATTCACAGTCACTAGGATTTACTTCTAGAGTGCTTGATCCAGAGATACAGTAGGTAGTGCTTACACCCAGCAATTACCCTATTATTTCAACTGACTTTTTTCCCTGTTTTATCCTACTGTATAGCATGTTGAGGTTACCAAACTGAGGCCTCTTCAAGATCTGAACAATTTTTCCATGGAAGGCAATCCAATGGCAGACATGGAACACAGTCATTTGTTTGTGATTTTTCAGCTGAGGTCTCTGAATTATTTAGATGGAAAGAAGGTTTCTGATGAAGACAGACAAATGGCTGACAAACGATATGCTCAAGGTAATTCTGTTTACTTATAAATTGTTTACTTGATTGCAATAAGCAATAAGTGCCCATCTTGGAAAGACATATGAGTTAGAGGATTAAATTGATTTCAAGGGTTCAAAGTGCTGGGACTGACACAAAGTTTCTGTTTGTGGGAGGTTTTGTTTGATTATGGCTAGTCAACTTTTATCATATAATCCTGTACAGTGTATAATTTCATGTGGTGAGTGATGGTCTGACTTCAAGGGTTTG